>NW_016816793.1:10495-19003 GCF_001698545.2 Rhinopithecus bieti
TTTATTTTTATATTTTATTTTAATTAATTAATTATTTTCTGAGATGAAGTTTTACTCCTGTTGCCCAGGCTGGAATGGAATAGTGCTATCTCAGCTCCCTGCAACCTCCACCTCGTGGATTCAAGTGATTCTCCTGCCTCAGTCTACTGTGTAACTGTCCTCACAGGCATGCACCAATACGCCTAATTAATTTTGTATTTTTAGTAGAGCCAGGATTTCTCCATGTTGATCAGGCTGCTCTCGAACTCCTGACCTCAGGTGATCTGCCCACCTCAGCCTCCCAAAGTGCTGGGATTACATGTGTGAGCCACCACACCTGACCCATAATATTCCATGTATTAGGTTGGTTTCCTAACACTTTTGGAAGTATACTGCAATACTTTTGCACCAACATAATGTGATATATTTATGCTTTTACTACTAATAACTGTGTTTCTTTTCATTATATTTATAAAACTAATACATATCACTCTGCTATATATTTTATAGGAATGAACACATTTGGAAATAGAAGTCTTAAATCTATAGCATTTTTTCTGAAGCCAGGAACTATTGGATGATATATTTTGCATATGGCTTTTACTTTAAGAGTATTAATAGTCTTGGACTATTTAATGATAAGTCTTTGAGTCTTGAATTCTTGCTTTTTAAGAACAAGGTCACCCTGGAGAAACTATGCAAAATCTCAAATCTGACATTTTGAATATTCACCCTGGTGGTTAATGAACACAGGGATAAAAATCACTGAGTTTGGTTAGTCTCCAGCTCAAAACTGTGTGGTTCTCAGAACATTGCTTTCGCTTTCTGAGTTTACTTTCTAAATATTTCAAGTAAGAACGAAGATATTACCACCATCTACTCGATGCAGTTATTGTGACAAGAAACACAGTGATGGTTATAATGATGGACACAGTGTGCATAAATCACTGGCCAGAGTCCCTGGCACTTAACAACTGCTCAGTGAAGATAAACATGTCTTCTAATGGTTGTCCTTGGTATTACTATAATTAATGACAACAACAGTATTATTGTTATTGGTGGTGTCATTATTATTACTGTTGCTATCACTAATAGTATTAGCAGCAACATCCTAATCTATTAGTGCTGTGGTTGGCATTGTTTCTCTTGTAGAAATCGGGAGAGAAGGCTGGCAAGTCTAATTTCTCTGCAGCATCTAGCCTGTGTGTGGGGAGGGAGTTGAGTGGGTAGGGTAAGGGGTTATGTAATGCTGTTTTTTTAGCATCAATACTCTCTTTGAAGGACAAATGAAAGGTTTCCAAAAAGCTAAGTTATTTGTGGTGCCCAAATCCTCATGTATGTGGATGCAACTTTTTCTTGAGACAGAGTCTCTCTCTGTCGCCTGGACTGGAGTGTAGTGGCTGGATGGCAGCTCACTGCAAGCTCCGCCTCCCGGGTTCACGCTATTCTCCTGCCTCAGCCTCCCAAGTAGCTGGGACTACAGGGGCCCGCCACCCCTCCCCGCTGATTTTTTGTATTTTTAGTAGAGACGGGGTTTCACCGTGTTAGCCAGGATGGTCCCAATCTCCTGACCTCGTGATCCGCCCGTCTCTGCCTCCCAAAGTGCTGGGATTACAGGCTGGATGCATGTTTTTGACTCAGAATTCTCTAAGCCTATGGCATCTCTGATTCAAGTATTATTCAAAATACTTTTTTCCAGAACCTAGAACTGTAGTTACATTTTGTCTTCTCATATATCTGAGAGAAAGTGGCTCTCTATTACTTCTGATATTACTGCAAAGCCTGCCTGCTATTCCATCTCACCCACAATACTGCCTCCTCATGCTGCCTGAACATGGCTTATTAAACCAGTAAGCAGTTCAGAACTAGCATGAATGCATCTGAAATAAGCTGCCTTTTGTCAAAGAAAGGAGTTTTGATTTTCTTAAGGCCATTGTTACAGCCCATGAGGAAAATTTCCAGAGTACCATTCATCTTAGTTTTAGAATTTTCAATGTATTGAGTTGGTGATATATTGCATGGAAATAGACATTTTCTCTAATAGGATGTTTAGAAACCATCACCACTTCCAGTGATTTTGAGTCCAGAAATCTTGGCTTTTCCATTCTCTGATATTCACTGTAATTTTCACCCATCTTAGATTTTTTTTCAAATTTCTGCATTAAGTTATATCATTTCTTCTCCCAAGGGAGAAGACACTGCCTGACTAAAGTCTTCCTGAAGGGCTAAAACTTGGATATAATTGTACATATTTTACAACAATGCAGGCCATGTGCCACCATGGGGCTGAGTGTAAAAGTAGCATGTTGGTTTCCCACAGGAATGCAATTCCATTATTAAGGTATGAGAAACTATGCAGAATAAATGATAAGACCCTCCCCACCTTTTCTTCAACAAACAAATGGAAAGAAAAATGAAGGCAGAGCAGTGCAGTGGTTCATACCTGTAATCCTCTTACTTCCTCGGGAGGCTGAGGATGGAAGATCACTTGATCCCAGCAGGCAGGTCTGAGTCATACAGTGAGACCAACATCTCTACAAAAAAATTAAAACTTAGCCAGGTGTGGTGGTGCACACCTGTGGTCCCAGCTACTCAGGAGAATGAGGCAAGAGGATTGCTGGAGGCCAAATCAAGGTTGCAGTGAGCCAAGATTGTGCCTCTGCATTCCAGCCTGGGCCACAGAGGGAGACCCTGCATAAAAACATAAAAGAGGGAACTATCCCTCAATACCCCATGTGGAACTTGTCTGTAGAGTAGTCTCCCTTTATCCACAGTTTCTCTTTCTCTGGTATTCAGTTACCACATCAACCAGGGGCCAAAAATATTAAATGGAAATAAATAGTTCATCACTTTTAAAAAGTGCACTGTTCTTAGATGTGTGAAGAAATCTCAAGCTTTCACTCTGTCCTTTCCACCCTGGGAATCCTGCCATGTCCAGCATCTCCACAGTGTCTATGCATTCCATCTATTACTCACTTGATAGCAACTTCAGTGATTATATTAACCAGCACAAAATGTGGCACTGTGTTCAAGTCAGCTATATGTCACTTAATAATGGCCCCAAAGTACAAGAAGAGTAGTGATGCTAACATATTGTTACAATTGGCTACCAAGTAAATTATTATTAGTTTTTGTTGTTAAGTGCCCTATTTATAAATTAAAATTTATCATAGCCCAGTGCAGTGACTCCTGCCTGCAATCTCAGCAATTTAGGATGTTGAGGCAAGAGGATTGCTTGAGCCCAGGAGCTGAAGGCCGCTCTGGGCAACATAGCATAACTTTATCTCTAGAAATAGAAAAGTCAAAAAAAATTTCTGGATAGGGTGGTGCACAACTATAGTCCCAGTTAATTGGGAGGCTGAAATTGGAGTATCCCTTGAGCCCAAGAGTTCAATGACAGCCTAGGCAATATAGCAAGACCCACATATCTAGAATAAATTTTAAAAAATTAGCCAAGCATGGTGCTGTGCACTGCAGTTTCAGCTACTCAGGAAACTAAGGCAGGAGATTATTTGACCCCAAGAGTTTGAGGCTGCAGTGAGTCATGATCATGTCACTGTACTCCAACATAGGCAACAGAATGAGATCCCATCTCAAAATCAAATAAAGAAAACTGATGAAAGCAAAATAATAGCATATATAGGGTTTGATTCTCTATAGAGCAAATTTGACATAGGTAATTTCATCCTAGAAAAAGATTCCATCATACATTTCATAGGATACCTTGCCAACAGGGACAAGACGTCTTGTCAGATCAATAAAGAGTGCACCCAAGAAGATAAGGACATTATTAAGCACACTCTTCCACTGTCAGTCATCACCTGAGGACTCTGTGGCCATTAAACAGCATGATTTCAGTACCATAAGATAGCCATCCTCACTTGTAATAAGCACCCACCATCTGCCACCAAAGCATCTACCCACATTAAAGATACATTCTTGCAAGATCAATGAACCTCCTGGTCTCTTTGTTTTTGTTACTTTCCCTGGACTGGTTTGTTAACCCTTTATTGTGTCCCTTTTATCCTGAAGTTAAATGTTACTTTGTTTGTTGTGGAATGCTTAATCTATAACATTTAAATATTGGTTGAGTATACTATTATGTGTGGTTTGCAATATTGACTGACTTGTGGAGTGGCTTGAGCCTATGTGCCCAAGGCTCTGACTACCAAGTCAATGGGAAGAACTAGAATTGTCTAATAGGAACTTCATGTAACTCGTGGCTTTCATCATTGAAATAGCATCAATAAAATTCTGATTTTGTAGAAAGACACAAATATATATGAACTTGGGTATCTCTGACCTTGCACCACTCACAATAGGGGCTATATGAACTTTCAGGCATCCACTCAAGGTCTTGCAACATATCTTTCATGGACAAGGAAGTACTACTATTTTGTGATTCAAACAATTAATTCAAAATGGATTTGAGGCAATTGGGCATATATAAACATGCAGTGATGATAGTAATATTTGATGATATTAAGGAACTGCTGTTAAATTTTAAAGCATGATTATGCAGTTACTGTTGGGTTAAAAAGAAGTCCTTGCATTTAGACAAGTAACATTATTTTGAATGAAGTTATACACTGTGTCTTTTATAAATAACACATGAACTGGTGATTGTTTACCCAGACTGAACCAAGGGTTGGGCTGCTTATTCTCATGGCCCAATAGCAAGATGCAGATACAATTGAAAATAAGAAAGTTTATTTGGGTAACAGGGTACAGGGAGAAGACTGGAAAAATATTGCCAGACCACCTAAAAATTCCAACGTTTTCCAAAGCTATACCTTCCAAGCTGTATGTCTATATATAAGACATCATATGTCATCTAAAGACATAAATGATTAACTTCTTTTATTCTATAATTAAGGTCTGAGTCCTGAAGACCCTCTGGAGCTTCAGTAAATTTACTTAATCTAAGTGTGTCTAGGTGCTGGAGTGATTAACCTTTTCTTTTCTTCTGCTAAATCATGGAGGTTTGGGGCTTCCTCTAGACCGCCAATAAAATTTGTTTAAAGAGGTCTGGAGAGTTTCTTCAGATCTCCAGCAAAACTTATTTAATCATAAATTAGTCCTGTTAAGAATTCCCTCATTATCTTGTAATGCTCCCATCCTGTACCCATAAAAACCCAAAGCTGCACTGGCAGAGGAGCAGAGTGATGTGGCAGAGAAGGAAGAAAGAGAAGAAACAGCTGAATGTTGAGGTGTTCAGCTCAGGATGGCAAGAAAGGAGTTCTGCTGAGATGACTGAACTCCAGGTGATGATTGTTTTCCCACTCCATCCCCTTTCCAGCTCCCCATCCCACTGACAGCCACCTCCATCACTCAATGAAACTTCTGAATGCACAATGCTTCAAGGCCATGTGATTTGATTCTTCCTAGATTCTGGAAAAGGATACAGGTACCAAGAGGACAGGATTTAAAAGTCTGTCATCCTGACTCTCCACTGTTCTAGTGTAACATTTATACATCTCTGGACAGCAACTGCTAAAAGAACATTAATTGTAACACACCCACAGACACTGCTGTGGGGCCAGATCTCAAAAGCACTGCCCCAGTCCAGACACTGGCTTGCCTGCATGCTCTCCTACAAGGGGTTTGAGCACCGCAGCCAAGAAAGGGATTCACACTCTTGTCACAAGTCCCGCAAAGGGGTCCATGGAACTCTCCCATTTCAGCAATATTTGTTATCATGACATCATGAATTTGCTCATGTACTTCTTTATAAACTGAACTTTCTCTATGATGTCTGGTTCAACATATGGAACAATGATAATTGGACCGAATTAGTGGGCACTAGATATAATTGGGCATTTTCATCTATGATGACCATCATCTTAGTAATAGTTGGGGAAAAAATCAAAGACTTTGAGACATATTTCTATCTAGGGGTTTTTAAAATAATTTTAAATAATACTAATGTATAAGAACAGTGACTAAACATAGTTATTTAGAAGCAACAAGCTACTTTGTGTCTCTTGTTCATTATCTCATTCTGTGGAAGGAAACGGTCATCAGNCATATATAAACATGCAGTGATGATAGTAATATTTGATGATATTAAGGAACTGCTGTTAAATTTTAAAGCATGATTATGCAGTTACTGTTGGGTTAAAAGAAGTCCTTGCATTTAGACAAGTAACATTATTTTGAATGAAGTTATACACTGTGTCTTTTATAAATAACACATGAACTGGTGATTGTTTACCCAGACTGAACCAAGGGTTGGGCTGCTTATTCTCATGGCCCAATAGCAAGATGCAGATACAATTGAAAATAAGAAAGTTTATTTGGGTAACAGGGTACAGGGAGAAGACTGGAAAATATTGCCAGACCACCTAAAATTCCAACGTTTTCCAAAGCTATACCTTCCAAGCTGTATGTCTATATATAAGACATCATATGTCATCTAAAGACATAAATGATTAACTTCTTTTATTCTATAATTAAGGTCTGAGTCCTGAAGACCCTCTGGAGCTTCAGTAAATTTACTTAATCTAAGTGTGTCTAGGTGCTGGAGTGATTAACCTTTTCTTTTCTTCTGCTAAATCATGGAGGTTTGGGGCTTCCTCTAGACCGCCAATAAAATTTGTTTAAAGAGGTCTGGAGAGTTTCTTCAGATCTCCAGCAAAACTTATTTAATCATAAATTAGTCCTGTTAAGAATTCCCTCATTATCTTGTAATGCTCCCATCCTGTACCCATAAAACCCAAAGCTGCACTGGCAGAGGAGCAGAGTGATGTGGCAGAGAAGGAAGAAAGAGAAGAAACAGCTGAATGTTGAGGTGTTCAGCTCAGGATGGCAAGAAAGGAGTTCTGCTGAGATGACTGAACTCCAGGTGATGATTGTTTTCCCACTCCATCCCCTTTCCAGCTCCCCATCCCACTGACAGCCACCTCCATCACTCAATGAAACTTCTGAATGCACAATGCTTCAAGGCCATGTGATTTGATTCTTCCTAGATTCTGGAAAAGGATACAGGTACCAAGAGGACAGGATTTAAAAGTCTGTCATCCTGACTCTCCACTGTTCTAGTGTAACATTTATACATCTCTGGACAGCAACTGCTAAAAGAACATTAATTGTAACACACCCACAGACACTGCTGTGGGGCCAGATCTCAAAAGCACTGCCCCAGTCCAGACACTGGCTTGCCTGCATGCTCTCCTACAAGGGGTTTGAGCACCGCAGCCAAGAAAGGGATTCACACTCTTGTCACAAGTCCCGCAAAGGGGTCCATGGAACTCTCCCATTTCAGCAATATTTGTTATCATGACATCATGAATTTGCTCATGTACTTCTTTATAAACTGAACTTTCTCTATGATGTCTGGTTCAACATATGGAACAATGATAATTGGACCGAATTAGTGGGCACTAGATATAATTGGGCATTTTCATCTATGATGACCATCATCTTAGTAATAGTTGGGGAAAAAATCAAAGACTTTGAGACATATTTCTATCTAGGGGTTTTAAAATAATTTTAAATAATACTAATGTATAAGAACAGTGACTAAACATAGTTATTTAGAAGCAACAAGCTACTTTGTGTCTCTTGTTCATTATCTCATTCTGTGGAAGGAAACGGTCATCAGTCACGGTTAGACACCTCCCTGAGAAGTGTACTTCAATGTATTTATATTAATAAAACAAAGTCCCTGGAGCTACTACCTCTCATTGGGTGTCATAAACATTTATGTAAAAAAGATGATTTAACATAGTTTGCAAATAGAGTATTTGCTGATTGAGTGAATCATTCCTTCACCTCTATAAACAAAACATGAAAATCTATGTGGTTAACATCCTAAGAGACAGAGGGATCTATTATCCAACTTTCAGGGATACTGTGAACGATAAAGATAACTTCTCCAATGTTTAGCAGAGTGACTTGTACATAGTAGGTTCTTAATAAGTTACAATACCTTTATACAAATTTTATTCAGTTAGATCCTGGCTATATTTTCTTTATGAATTCTATTATCCAAAAGGAATATTTGTTCTCAGGTGTAACTCAGAATGATGTGTGTTGAGTACTATATGTGAATATCTTCAGAAATGTGGATAATATTATTTACTTATTAATCTAAAATGTATCCTCATAATCTTGAAGGTAACAAGAGTTAATTGTTAAAAGAAAAGATCAGAAGAATAATATCAGTTGCATGCCACAGACATGAAATTTTAAGAATGGTCAGATTTCAGTTTGAGTTGAGTTGAGTATTTTCTGCTGTGGTTATTCTTAAGGTCATTTTAATCACACTAAAGTTTGGTAATGTTTAACAGTAAAACCATTGATTTACAAAAGGGAAAATGTTTCAATGAAGGCCGATAACATAACACAATGTCAGCTTAAAGCAAGGGTGGCCAGTGGGAGAGTTACTAAATGTGATAGTAAAATGCTTGAAGCAGAGAATAATTCAATAACCTTGATATTTCAAAATAGAAGAGGTAGGGAACATTTTAATTTTATGCTATTATATGTGTGGTAACAGATGAACTTCAAAATCTATATTGAAATATG
>NW_016816793.1:19965-25267 GCF_001698545.2 Rhinopithecus bieti
CTACTCTAAGGCTACCTCCATTCTTGACATATCCAAAGCACTTCTGTGTTTCATTTGAATATGGAAAAGAACTCCTAAGCAGTCTGCTTGCTCTCAGGAAAGCACCTCCACATCTTTTATTTTCACCCCTCCAATAACTGTAGTCACACCCAGATGAAACCCTGATTCCTTAGCAAGTCCTGCAAAAACCCGACTTACTCAGGACCTCTGTACTTCTCTGTCCTCTTCTTGTATGTGAATCTTCAAATGTTTCACTCTACATTTTTATTATTCCATTCTCACGCTGCTAATAAAGACATACCCAAGACTGGGTAACAAAACTGAATGAATGAATTATCTTTATTTCATCAATGAGAAATTATTAATAACTACGGATACAGAGTTTTTACTTCAAAATGGCATAGATGGTAAATGGCTGAGTTGGACTTTAATCCAAAACAGTTTCAATGGTACAGCCCTTTCCCACTCTGCTTCAATGTCTCTCAAATGTTGCTCCTGAAGGCTGAATTGCTTCTTGGTGGGGCCATAGGAGAGCAGGGTTAGCAGGTCCAGGTGGAACCATTTGTGTTAGAAATGCAAAAACCTGGAAAGATATCTCTTAAAAGGCCCATCTATACTAGTGTTATTTGAAGGAGTAGTTGGGGAAGTTGCATATCTTACAACCTCCAGAACAATGGTCTGCATTTTAGCAGAACTCAAGCTCCTGTCATCTTCCCAGCCTGATGGTTTCCCAGTAGCTTTGCAAAAGTGACTGAGTCTTAGGTAAGGCCTATTGTAATTTAAACTAAAGTCTAAATGTCTTCCAAAGTCAGCTTCGTTCAAAAATGCAGGAATATTTAAGGGAAATACAAGATGGTGGGGTGAGTTAGCTTGGAACTGTTTTATTGTCATAATTTTCTCACAGATTAAATTTTTGTAAAAGTAGTTTCATGAAATGGCATGGGCTTTGGGAAGAGGCACATAACTGAAGAAGAATAGAACAACAGGGTGGAAGGCATTGTAAAAAAAAAAAAATAACTATGAAGCTGAACCAGGAAAGCAAATTGAGTAAACAGGAAAATGAGGTAATTCAGAGGTGAGAGATAATGAAAAGTTGAGATCATTGAACTGGAAGCACTGATAGCATTAGCATTGGTAGCTGGATGGATAAAAAGTGATATTCAGAAATTCAGATGCATGAACTGGTGACTAAAAATAACATTAACAACATTTTGTCTATATTATTAATTCCTAATGCCCATGTTTAAGTAATAGGAGTGAGAAGTTCTTGTGTGTAAGAAAAAAAATCTTAGAAATTTGGAAGTTCAAAGAACTGAGAAGCCAGATTAGTAAGTGATTATGTATGTGGAGATTGCAATCATTACAAAAGACTGCAAAGGTAAAAGGCTAAAAGAAACAGAGCACGCTTGTTTCATCCTTTTAGGATACTATAACAAGAGTCCATCCACTAGGTAACTTACCAAAGACAGATATTTATCTCTCTCAGTCTGCAGATAAGAAGTCCAAGATCAGCCATGGTAGATTCAATTTCTGTGAGAACCCAATTACTTGTTCATAGACAACACCTTCTCACTGTGTCCTCACACAGTGGAAGTGGACGAGGGAGTTCTCGGGTTTCTTTTATAAGAGCACTAATCCCATTCATGAAACTTTACCTTCATGACCTTCCAAAGGCCCCACTACTGCTATATTCTTACAGGTGAATATTTCAAATTGTACATTTAGCAACATGTTAAAAATCTTCAGTGAATGAGAAAAGGTCAAATGATTGTAATTTTTTTTTTTTTTTTTTTTTTAGATGGAGTCTTGCTCTGTTTCCCAGGCTGGAGTGCAGTGGTTCAAACTTGGCACATTGCAACCTCTGACTCCCAAATTTAAGTGATTCTTCTACTTCAGCCTCCATAGTAACTGGTACTGTCAGTGCCTGCCACTATGCCTGGCTAATTTTTATATTTTGAGAAGAGGTGAGGTTTCACTATCTTGGCCAGGTGGGTCTGAAACTGACTGCAAATTTTATAGTAACTTTCATAAGGAGGTAGTGTGTCTATACACTGACACTACATGCTTTAAATTAACTAATTGTTATATCACAAGGAAAGAAAGAATGTGTAGAATTGGTATTGAAAAAAATCCAGCACCATGGTACATAAGTTGTAAAATGAAAAAAAAAAAAAAAAAAAAAAAAAAGCTACCAGTTAATATGATTTCATTCTAATATTCTCAAGGGATATCCATGTACTGGTTATAAATTCTGTATAGGCCAGTATTAAGAATTAATAAAATGCAGGTGCTAATTTTGGACTGTGAAAAGCTTCAAATAGAGACTAATGACATGAGTGCCACAAGATTATCTCTTAGAATGTTATGTACATATGTAATTAAAATGAGTTTTTTAGCAACTCACCACATTCCTTAAAGTTAAATTTGCAGCCAGGCGCAGTGGCTCATGCCTGTAATCCCAGCACTTTGGGAGGCTGAGGTAGACAGATCACAAGGTCAGGAGATCGAGACCATTCTAGCTAACATGGTGAAACCCTGTCTCTACTAAAAAAATACAAAAAATTAGTCAGACATGGTCACAGGCTCCTGTAGTACCAGTTACCCAAGAGGCTGCGATAAGATAAGACGTGAACTGGGGAGGCAGAGCTTTCAGTGAGCTGAGATCACGCCACTGCACTCCAGCCTGGGCAATGGAATGAGACTCTGTCTCAAAAAATAGTTAAATTTTCAAGACTGACCACTTTTCGGTCTGCTAGCTAATGAGTATTGCTACAAATCTACAGCATGACCAGGTGTTCCTGATTCTGTATTTGCCTTCCCTTTCTCTTATAAACCTGATTTTGCTTTTGACTACTGATAACTGATCTAACATCTCTTTCATTTATAAGTGACACCATTATTGCTAGTCAGATAGCTAAATATCTCTGGGTTATTTTTTGACAGCCTATATTTTGAGATTTTAAAGTATCAACTGCTGCACAAAAGTTTCTATTATGGCTATTAAAAGAGTATGTAACCTTCAATTGTTCCTCACCCAAACCTCCACCGCTTGAGTTTCGTCATCACCTTCATACACTCATCTGTAAATTTCAATTAAGGTGAGTAAGAATGTTAACTTCTAAGTCACGAATCTGGTTGTTGGCCAAGTGTATTCTTAGATGTGATTCTGGTTTGCACATAGCTGATTTTCTGTCTACATTGGTGGCAGTAGTAGAGAAAGACTTTTAAATTAGTTTGTTTTGTGTATTTCATCAGTAGGTTTATGTGGATATTTAAGATAGCAAATAACACCGAATTCAGTTTGCATTTGCATTTCTGTGTGTTTGCCTTGAGAATAATGATATCTCTTGGCATTAGAGAATATGTGGTTGAAAAGTTGTTACTGTTTTGTGCTGCAGGCCACATAACCCTCTGTTTGTGAGTTCATGTATGTAAGTGTAGTCACTCTGTTAGAGTAGGTAGTTAGTTAGAATGAACAGCCTGGAGAAGCCCTGCTCCCTGCTGGGAATGTCAGGTGATCATCAGGTGATGGTAAAGTGGTTTTTAAACTATCTCTCTAAAATAATAATTGGTCATAGCCAGCACCAGGAAAAGGCAGTCTCCCATTAAATAGAAAACACCTGTAGCTGATGATCAGTAGCTTCTCAATAATGTCTCGTGAGTTGGGCAAGAGGACTCATGCATATACACTTTTTTTTAGCATGTACACATTTTAGGCAAAATGGTGAAGGAGTTTAAACTGTCTATAACCTTCCTGCAGGAATATTTGATTGGTTAAGGAAAATGCCTCAACTGAGCATGCACACAACTTCAGTAAACATACTTGGCACGCGGACCCTCCCAACTGCTGGCAGACCACTGCACATGCCGACAGCCTGCCCCAGGGGAAAAATCAAGGGAGGAAAAACACAAACCCTGAAACCATGTCAATGTATACAACCCCAAGTCCAGGGTTGAACTGGGCACTTGGATCTCTCAAGTCACCCACTTAGCCCTCTTCCAAGCATACTTTGCTTTCTTTGCCTCCTGTTCTAAATCTTTTCAATAAATGCTCAGTCCTACTCTCAAATTTACCTTGGTCTCTCCCTCTGTCTTATGCATCTAAGTCAAATTCTTTTCTTTGAGGAGGCAAGGACTGAGTTCGCTGCAGACCCTTATGTATATGCCACTAGTAAAAATGCAACCACTTCGTCTAACCCTCCACATTTCAGACCCTGTTCCTTCTCCCAAGGTTTAGTGTCTATGTTTACTCACTGTAATTATCAGGATGAACAAAAAGCAATTTATATATCAAGGATGGTCTTCATGTAGCATCAACACAGAGGAAGATATTCATTCTAAGAAAGCATTATTACTATAAATGGCCTCATAATAGAAAGAAGGCCAATCTAACATTCTATGAATACTCTTAGACAAGCACATAGGGAGTCTTCAACTTAAGATGGCTAGGCTAAAGATTTTTTTGCTTTTACAAGTGTGAAAAAATGGATACACATTCAGCAGAAACTGTAAGAGTTAAAGAAAGAGGAAACAAATGCAAAATACAGCTCAACAGTTACAGATAGATGTATTTCAGAGAAAATAAGCCTGAGAGTGAATTCTGACCAATTTTGGTCAGGAGTACTTTCTCTTATAGACTAAGAGTATCAGTTGGTTTTAAGGTAACTGGGATTATTCCAAGCGTTGAATATTTCTGTGCTGGGGAGGAGCTTTACTGTGGGAATGGAATGTCTTTGGGAAGAGGGGAGGTTATCTTGGGGCTGGTATCTTCCCAGCCAGTAAGGGTTTATTTTGGGGCTAGCATGTCTCTGGCTGGGAAGGAGTTTGGAATGCTTTTATGGTTGGAGATGTTATTTGTGATTTATGGTCATGCTAATCTTGGCCATTAGGCTGATACCCTTTGGATTCAGGCAGTTTTTGATTAAGGTGAACTTTAGAATGAGGGGCTATAGACAGAATGAGGACCTTTAGAAAGATGGTGATGCTCCTGCTCTATCAAAAACCATACTTCAAGTACCTATACAAACATTCTGTTTTGGAACTTCAGTACAGTATTCAATAAAATTACATGAATTGGTCAATACTTTATCATAAAATAGGCTTTGAGTTGGATGATGTTGCCTGACTGTAGACCGATATAAGTGTTCTGAACATGTTTAAGGTAGGTTGGGCTAAGCTCTGACTTTTGGGAAGTTACGTGTATTAAATGCATTTTCAACTTTTACACGTTTTCATTACAATAGATGTATCATGATATAAGCCCATTGTAAGTTCAGGAACATCTTCCTGAGGAATGATGTAA
>NW_016816794.1:0-5626 GCF_001698545.2 Rhinopithecus bieti
ATCTGCAAAGGGACGTTGTGGAGCCCATTGAGGTCTATGGTGAAAAACCAAAAATCCCCAGGAAAAACTAGGAAGAAACTATCTGTGAAACTAGTCTGTGGTGTATAAATTCATCTCCCAAAGTTGAACCTTTATTTTGATTCAGCAGGTTGGAAATGCTGTTTTCGTAGAATCTGCGAAGGGCAATTTTGTAGTGCCTAGAACCTTAAGGAGAAAACCGAATATTTCCATATAAAACAGGAAAGAATCTACTTGTGAAACTGCTTTGTGATGTGTGTATTTATCTCACGGAGTTAAACTTTTCTTTTGATTCAGCAGGTGGGAAGCACTCTATTTGCAGAATCTGTGAAAAAAGCACTAGAAAGTCCATTGAGGCCTATGATGAAAAACTGAATATCCCCAGATAAAAACTAGAAAGAGTCTATCTGTGAATGTGCCTCGTGATGTGTAGATTTATCTCACCACGTTAAACTTTTCTTTTGATTGAGCATTTAGGAAACACTCTTTCTGTAAAATCTGCAAAGGGACCTTTGGGAGCCCTTGGAGGCCTAGGGTGAAAACCAAATATCCTCAGATAAAACTAGAAGCTATATGTAAAACTGCTTTTGTTGTGTGGATTCATCTCACCACTTTAATCCTTTCTTTTGATTCAGATGGTTGGAAACACTCTTTTTGTGGAATCAGTGAAGGAACATTTTAAATCTTGTTGAGGCTTATGGAAAAAAACTGAACATCCCCAGACAAAAAGTGGAAAGAAACCATCTGTGAAACTTATTTGTGATGTGTGAATTCATCTCACAGAGTTACACCTTTCTTTTGATTCAGAAGGTTGGAAAACCCAATTTTTGTTGAATCTGCTAAGGGACATTTGAGAGCACATAGAGGCCTGTTGTTAAAAACCAAATATCCCTATATAAATACTAGAAAAAATCTATCTGTGAAACTGCCTTGTGATGTGTGGATTCATCTTATGGAATTAAACGTTTCTTTTGATTTAGGAGGTTGGAAACACTCTTTTGTAGAATTTGCTAAAGGACATCGTTAGCAGTTTTATTCCTATGATGTAAATCCAAGTATCCCTGATAGAAACTTGATAGAATCTATCTGTGAAACGTCTTTGTTATATGAATATTCATCTCTCAGAATTAAACATTTCTTTTGATTTAGCAGGTTGGAAACACCTTTTTTCTAGAGTATGCAAAGGGACATTTGAGAGCCCTTTGAGGTCTATAAAGAAAACTAAATATCTCTGTTAAAACAAGAAAGAAACTATCTGTAAAATTGCTTGATGATGTGTGGATTCATCTCACAGAGTTAAACCTTTCTTTTGATTCAGCAGGTTGGAAACACCTTTTTTTGTAAAATCTGCAAAGGGATGTTTCTTACCCCATTGAGGTCTATAAAGATAAAAAGAATATCCCCGTTAAAAACAAGAAAGAAGCTATCTGTGAAACTGATTGGTGATATGTGGATTCATCTCACACAGTTAAACCTTTGTTTTATTCACCAGGTTGGAGACACTCTTTTTGTAGAATCTGTGAATGGACATTTTGGAGTCCATTGAGGCCTATGGGGAGTATCTGAATATTCCCAGAAAAAGAACTAGAAAAAATCTATTAGTGAAACTGCTATGTGATGGGTGAATTCATCTCACAGAGTTAAATCTTTCTTTTTATTCAGTATGTTGGAAACACTCTATTTGTAGAATCTCCAATGGGACATTCAGGAGGACATTGAGGCATATAGTGAAAAACTGAAAATCCTCAGAAAAAAACTAAAAAGAAGCTATCTGTGATACTGCTTTGTGATGTGTGGATTCAATCCACAGATATAAGCCTTTCTTTTGATTCAGCAGGTTGGAAACACACTTTTGTATAATCTAAGAAGAAATGTTCTGGAGCTTATTGTGGCCCATGTTGAAAACAAAATATCCCCAGATAAAACAGAAAGAAGATATCTACGAAACTGCTATGTGCTGTTTGGATTCATCTCACAGAGGTAAACCTTTCTTTTGATTTATCAGGTTGGAAACCTTCATTTAGTAGAATCTGTGAAGGGACATTTTAGAACCCACTGAAGCCTTTGGTGAAAACCAAATATCTCCAGATAAAAGTAGAAATAAGCTATCTGTGAAACTGCTTGGTGATGTGTGGATTCATCTCACAGAGTTAAAACTTTCATTGATTCATCAGGCTGGAGACAGTATTTTGTAGAATCTGTGAAGGGACATTTCAAAGCCCATTTAGGCTGATGGCGAAAAGCCAAATATCCTCAGATAAAAACTAGAAAGATGCTTTCTGTGAAACTACTTAGTTATATGGGGATTCATCTCACAGAGGTAAATCTTCCTTTTGATTCAGTAGGTTGGAAACACTCTTTTTGTAGAATCTGCAAGGGGACATTCGGGAGCCCATTGAGGTCTATGGTGAGAAAACAAATATTTCCAGATAAAAGCAAGAGAAAAGCTATCTGTGAAAAAACTTTTTGATGTGTGGATTCATCTCACATAGGTAAAACTTTCTTTTGATTCAGCAGGTTAGAAACACTCATTTAGTAGAATCTGTGGAGGGACATTCTAGAGCCCATTTAGGCATTTTTTGAAAAACTGAATATTTCCAGATAAAAACTAGAAGGAAGCTATTTGTAAGGCTGCATTTTGATGTGTTGATTCATCTCACAGATATTAACATTTTTTTTGGATTCAGCAGGTAGGAAACACTCTTTTTATGTAATCTGTGAACGGACTTTCGAGAGTTCATTGTGGCACATGTTGAAAAACTCAATACCCCAGATAAAAACTGAAAAGAAGTTGTCTGTGAAACTGCTTTGTGATGTGTGGATTCATCTCAAAGAGTAAAACATTCTTTTGATTCGGCAGGTTGTAAACACTATTTTTTTAGAATCTACAAAAGGATTTTCAAGAGCCCATTGACACCTATGCTGAAAAACTGAATATCCCAAGATGAAAACTAGAAAGGAGCTATATGTGAAACTGCTTTGTGATGTGTGGATTCATCTCAAAGAGTTAAACCTTTCTTTAGATTCAGCAGGTTGGAAACACTCTTTTTGTAGAATCTGCAAAGGGACATTTCTAAGCCCAATGATGCCCCTGATGAAAAAACAAATATCCCCAAATAAATATCAGAAAGAAGAAATCTCTGAAACTGCTTTGTAATGTCTGAATTCTTCTCACAGAATTAAAACTTTCTTTTTATTCATCAGTTGGAAACACTGTTTTTTTAGATTCTGTGAAAAGCATTTGGGATCTCATTGAGGCCTACAGTAAAAAGCAAAATATCCCCAAATAAATACTAGAAAGAAGCAATCTGTGAAGCTTCTTTGTGATGTCTGAATTCTTCTCACAGAATTAAACCTTTCCTTTGATTCATCAGGTTGGAAACACTCTTTTTGCAGACTCTGTGAAGGGACATTCAAGAGATTATTGAGGCCTATTGTGAATACCATATATTCTCAGATAAATAATAGAAAGAAGAAATCTGTGAAACTGCTTTGTGATGTTTGGTCTCATCTCACAGAGTTAAACCTTTTTCTTATTTAGATGGTTCAGAACACTCATTTTGTATAATCTGCAAAGGGACACTCAGGAGCCCATTGATGTTTATGATGGAAAACCAAATATCCCTGATAAAAACAAACACACAAAAATGCCCGTGAAACTGTTTTGTGATTTGTGGATTCATCTTACAGAGTTAAACCTTTCTTTTGATTTAGCAGGTTGGAAACACTCTTTTTGTAGAATCTGAGAAGGGACATTTGGGAGCAATTGGAGGCCTATGGTGAAACATTGACTATCCCAAGATAAGAATTAGAAAGAAACTATCTGTGAAACTGCTTTGTGATGTGTGGATTCATCTCACAGAGTTAAACCTTTCTTTTGAGCCAGCATGTAGGGAACACTTTTTGTTGAATCTGTGAAGGAACATTTGGGAGCCCATTGTTGCCTACAGTGAAAATCCAAATATCCCCAGACAAAAACTAGAAAGAAGCTACGTGTGAAACTGCCTTGTGATGTATGGATTCATCTTACAGATTTCAAATTTCCTTTAGATTTAGCTGGTACGAAACACTCCTTTGTAGAAATCTCAAAGTGACATTCAGGAGCCCATTGAAACCTGTGGTGAAAATCTGAATATCCCCAGATAAAAACTAGAAAGGAGCTGTCTCTGTAATTGCTTTGTGATGTGTGGATTTATCTCAAAAATTTAAACCTGTCTATTGATTTAGCAGGTAGCAAAAACTGGTTTTGTAAATCTGTGAATGGAAATTCAAGAGCACATGTAGGCCTATGGTTAAAAACAGAATATTCCCAGATAAATCTAGAAAGAAGTTATCTGTGAAACTGCTTTGTGATGTGTGTATTCATCTCATTGAGTTAAATCTGACTTTTGTTTCAGCAGGTTGGAAACACTCTTTTTGTAGAATGTGCAATGGGACATTCAGGTTTGATGGGTGGATTCATCTCACAGGGTTAAATATTTCTTTTGATTCGGCAGGTAGGAAACACTTTTTTTTTTGTAGAATCTGTGATGGGACATTCAAGAACCCCTTAAGGCCTATGGTTAAAAATGGAATTTCTGCATTAAATCTAGAAATAAATTATCTGTGCAACTGCTTTTTGATGTGTGATCTCACAGTGTTAAACATATCTTTTGATTCAGAAGTTTGGAAACACTCTTTTTGCGGAATCTGTGACAGGACTTTGTGAAGCTCATTCAGGCCTATGTTGAAAAGCCAAATAGCCTTAGATAAAATTATAAAAGAAGCTATCTCTGAAGTTGCTGTGATGTGTTGATACATCTCACAGAGGTAAACGTTTCTTTTGATTCAGTAGGTTAGAAACACTTTTTGTCTAGAATCTACAAAAGGACATTTAGGAGCTCATTTGAGGCCTGTGCTGAAAAACAGAATATCACAAGAAAAAAATATCAGTGACACTGATTTGTCTTGAGTGGATTCATCTTAAAGAGTTAAACCCGTCTTCTGATTCAGCAAGTTGGAAACACTTTTTTTGTAGAATCTGCAAAAAGATATTCGAAAGCCTTTGAGGTCTATGGTGAAAAATTGAATATCCCCAGATAAAAACTAAAAAGAAGCAAACTGTGAAACTGCTTTCTGATGTGTGGATTCATCTTACAAGGTTAAACCTTTCATTTTATTCAGCATAAAAACCAGAAAGAAGCTATCTATTAAATTGCTTTGTGATGTGCGGGTTCACCTCACAGAGGTAAATTTTTCTGTTGATTCAGCAGTTTTGAAACTCTGTTTTTGTAGAATCTGCAAAGGGACATTTGGGAGTCTATTGAGGCCTGTGGTGAAAAACCATGTATCCCCAGATAAAAGTTAGAAAGAAGCTATAGGCCGGGCGCGGTGGCTCAAGCCTGTAATCCCAGCACTTTGGGAGGCCGAGACGGGTGGATCACGAGGTCAGGAGATCGAGACCATCCTGGCTAACACGGTGAAACCCCGTCTCTACTAAAAAATACAAAAAACTAGCCGGGCGAGGTGGCGGGCGCCTGTAGTCCCAGCTACTCGGGAGGCTGAGGCAGGAGAATGGCGTGAACCCGGGAGGCGGAGCTTGCAGTGAGCTGAGATCCGGCCACTGCAC
>NW_016816794.1:5800-10019 GCF_001698545.2 Rhinopithecus bieti
AAGGCCTGTGGTGAAAAAACAAATATCCATAGATAAAAGCTACAAAGAAAGTGTCTGTGAAACACCTTTATGATATGTGGATTAATCTCACAAGTTTAACCCTTCTTTTAATTCAGCAATTTTGAAACACTTTTTTTTGTAGAATCTGCAAAAGGACAATTGGAAGCCTATTGAGGCCTATGACTAAAAATGGAATCTCCCCAGATAAAAACTAGAAAAAAGCCATCTGCAAAACTGCTTTGCAATGGGTGGATTTATGTCACAGAGTTAAGCGATTCTTTTGATTCAACAGGGAGAAAAAAACTCTTTTTGTAAAATCTGCAAAGGGACAATTGGAAGCCAATTGAGGCCTATGGTGAAAATCTGAATATCCAGAGATAAAATCTAGAAAGAAACTATCTGTAAAACTACTTTGTGATGTGTGGATTCATCACAGAGAGTTAAACCTTTCTTTTAATTAAGCATTTTGGATACACTCTGTGTAGAATCTGCAAAGGGACTTTCGGGAGCCCATTGATGTTTATCTTGAAACCTGAATAACTCCAGATAAAAACTAGAAAGAAGGTATCTGTGAAACTGGTTTGTGATGTGTGGATTTATCTCGATGAATTAAACCTTCCTTTTGATTCAGCAGGTTAAAACATTCTTTTGTAGAATCAGTGAAGCAACATTCCAGAGCCCATGAGGCAAATGGTGAAAAACTTAGTATCTCCAGATAAAAACAAGAAAGAAGCTATCTGCTAAAATGTTTTGTGTTGTGTGGATTCATCTCACAGAGTTAAACCTTTGTTTTGACTTAGCAGTTTGGAAAACTCTTTTGTAGAATCCACCAGAGGACATTTGGGAGCCCATTGGCACCTAGGTTGAAAAATTACATCTCCCCAGATAAATATCTAGAAAGAAGCTATCTGTGATACTGCTTTACGATATGTGGATTCAGGTCACAGAGTTAAAAATTTCTTTTGATTCTGCAGGTTGGAAAAGTCTTTTTGTAGTATCTGCAAAGGGACACTCTGGAGCCCTTTGAGGCCTATGTTGAAAAACCGAATATCCCTAGATAGAAACTACAAAGAAGGCACCTGTGAAACTGCTTTGTGATGTGGGCATTCATCTCACAGGGTTATAAATTCCTTTTGATTCAGCAGGTTGGAAATACTCTTTGTAGAATCTGCAATGGGACATTTGGGAGCCCATTGAGGCCTATGGTGAAAAATTAAATATCCCAATAAAAATTACAAAGAAGATATCCATACAACTGCTTTGGGATGTGTGTATTCATCTCACAGAGTTCAACCTGTCTTTTAATTCACTAGGTTCATAAAACTCTTTTAGTAAAATCTGCAAAGGGACATTTGGGAACACATTGAGGCCTATGGTGAAAAATAGAATATCCCCAGATATTCATTAATCTCTCAGAGTTAAATCTTTCTTTTGATTCGGGAGTTTGGAAACACTTTTTTGTTTGTAGAATCTGCAAAGGAACGTTTTGTAGCACATTGAAGTCTAAGGTGAAAAACAGAATATCTCCAGATATAAACCAGAAAGAATCTACCCATGAAACTGCTTTGTGATGTGTCGATTCATCTAAATGATGTAAAGCTTTCTTATGATTCAGCAGGTTGGAGACACTCATTTTGTACAATATGTGAAGAGACATTAGGAAGCCCTTTGAAGCCTATGGTGAGAAACCAAATATCACCAGATAAAAACTAGAAAGGAGGTATCTGTGAAACTGCTTTGTGATGCATGGATTCATCTCACAGAGTTTGATTCAGCAAGTTAAAACACTCTTTTTGTAAGTTTCATCTCACAGAGTTAAACCATTCTTTTGATTCAGCAGGGTGGAAACACTATTTTTAGATTTGGTGAAGGGACATTCAGGACCCCATTGAAGGCTATTAAAAAAAAAAGAATATCCCAAGATAAAAACTAGAAAGAAGCTGCCAGTTAAACTGCTTTGTGATATGTGGATTCATCTCACTGAGTTAATTTTTTCATTTGATTCAGCACGTTGGAAACTCTCTTTCTGTACAGTCTGTGAAGATAGATTTGAAGTGCATTGAGGCCGATGGTGAAAAACAAAATATCCCAAGATGAACACTAGAAAGAAGCTATCTGGGAAACTCCTTTGTGATGTGTAAATTCATCTGAAAGAGTAAAATATTTCTTTTGATTCAGTAGGTTAGAAATACTCTTTCTGTAGTATCTGCTAAGGGACATTTTTGAGCCCTTGGAGGTCTATGGTGAGAAACCGAATATCTCCAGATAAAATCTGGAAAGAAATTACGTGGGAAACTGCTTTCAGACATCGTGTGAAAGTGTGGATTCACCTTGTGAAGTGTGGATTCATCTCACAAAGTTAAACCTTGCTTTTGATTCAGTACATTGGAAACACTGTCTTTGTAGAATCTGTGAAGCTATGTTTGGGAGCCCTTTGAGGCCTATGGTGAGAAACAGAATAACCCCAGATAAAAACTGAAAGGAAGCTATCTGTGAAACTGATTTATCATGTGTGGATTCGTCTCTCAGAGTTAAAACTTTCTTTTGATTCAGCAGGTTGTAAACACTCTTTCTGTAGAATCTGCAATGGTACGATAGAAAGTCCATTGAGGCCTATGGTGAGAAACGGAATATCCCCAGATAAAAGTTAGAAAGATGCTATCTGTGAAACTGCTTTGTGATGTTTGAGTTCATCTCACAAAGCTAAACCTTTATTTTGATTCAGCAGATTGATAACACTCTTTCTGTGCAATTTGCAAAGGGATATTCAGGAGCCCATGGTGGTATTAGGTAAAAAACAGAATATCCCCAGATAAAAACTAGAAAGAAGCTATTTGTGAAACTGTTTGTGATGTGTAGATTCATTTCAGAGACGTAAACAATTCTTCTTATTCAGCAGGTAGGAAACATTCTTTTTGTAGTATATGCGAAGGGACATTTTGGAGCCAATTGAGGCCTATAGTAAAAAGCTGAATATTTTCAGATAAAACTGAAAAGAGGCTATTTTGAAAGTACTTTGTGATGTTTGGATTCATTTCACAGAAGTAAACCTGCTTTTGATTCAACAGGTTGAAAATACTCCTTGTGTAGCATCTGCAAAGGGACATTTGGGAGCCCATTAAAACCTATGGTGAAAAACCGAATATTCCCAGATAAAAGCTAGAAAAAAGCTATCTGTAAAATTGCATTGTGATGTCTGGATTAATCTCACAGATTTAAACCTTTCTTTTGATTCAGAAGGCTGGAAATATTGTTTTTATAGAATCTGCAAAGGAACATTTGGGAGCCCATGGAGGCCTAAGGTGAAAAACCAAATTTTCCCAGATATAAACTAGAAAGAAGCTACCTGTTAAACTGCTTTGTGATGTGTGGATTTATCTAAACGAGGTAACCCTTTCTTATGTTTCAGCAGGTTGGAAATGCTCATTTTGTAGAATATTCCTAGAGACATTTGGGAGCCTATCAAAGCCTATGTTGAGAAACCGAACCTCACCAGATAAAATCTAGAGGAGCTATCTCTAAATCCGCTTTGTGATGTGTGGATTAATCTCACAGACTTAAACTTTTCTTTAGATTCATCAGATTAAAACACTCTTTTGTAGGTTTCATCTCACTGAGTCAAAACTGTCTGTTTTCAGCATGTTGAAAACACTCTTTTGTAGTATTTGCAAAGGGATATTTGGGAGACCATTTAGGCTTATGATGAAAAAACCAAATATTCTCAGATAAAAACAAGAAAGAAGCTATCTGTGAAACTGCTTTCTGATGTGTGGATTTATCTCACAGAGTTAAACCTTTCTTCTGATTCAAGAGGGTGAAAACTTTTTTTTTTGGTAGATTCTGTGAAGAAACATTTGGGACCACATTGAGGCTTATAGTGGAAAAACGAATATCCCAAGATAATATCCAGAAAGAAACGATCTGTGAAACTGCTTTGTGATGTCTGAATTCATCTCACAGGTTTAAATTTGTCATTTGATTCAGCAGGTTGGAAACACTCATTTTGTACAGTCTGTGAAAGGACATTTGAGCCCATTGATGCCTGTGATGAAAACAGAATATCCCCAGATAAAACCAGAGAAACACAAACAAACAAACAAAACTCCTTTGTGAAGTATAAATTCATCTCAAGGTGTTAAACATTTCTTTTGATTCAGCAGATTAGAAGCTCTCTTTTTGTAGAATCTGTGAAGGGATATTTGGGAGCCCTTTGAGGCAT
>NW_016816794.1:12913-35493 GCF_001698545.2 Rhinopithecus bieti
AAAAAAAAAAAAAAAAAATTAACCCTGTGAGATGAATCCACACATGATGAAGCAGTTTCACAAAGAGTTTCTTTTACTTTTATTCAGGGATATTTGGTTTTCACCATAGGCCTCAATGGGCTCCCAAATGTCCCTTTGTAGGTTCCACAAAAATACTTTTTCCAACCTGCTCCATTGAAAGGAAGGTTTATGAGATGAATTCACACATCACAAGGCAGTTTTACAGATAGCTTCTTTCTAGCTTTTATATGGGGATATTCTGTTTATCACCATAGATTTTAGTGGGCTCCCAAATGTTTCTTTGCAGATTCTAAAAAGAAAGTGTTTCCAAACTTTTGAATCAAAGGAAAAGTTTACCTCTGGGAGACAAATACACACGTCACAAAGCAGTTTCACAGAGAGGTTCTTTCTAGTTTTATTTGGGGTTTTCTGTTTTCACTGAGGCCACAATGGGCTCCCTAATGTTCCTTTGTAGTTTCTATAAAAATAGTGTTTCCAATTTGCTGAATCCAAAGAAAGGTTTAACACTATGAGATGAATCCACATGCCACAAAGCAGTTTCCTAGACAGCTTACTTTTAGATTTTATCTGGAAATATTTGGTTTTTCACCATAGGCCTCAATGTGCTCGAAATGTCCTTTCATTGATTCTACAGAAAGAGTGTTTCCAATGAGATGATTCAATGTGTCACATAGCCGTTTCAAAGAGAGTTTCTTTCTAGTTTGTATCTGGGGATATTTGACAATTCATCATAGACCTCAATGCTCTTCCAAATGTCCATTCGCAGATTCTACAAAAAAGAATTTCCAACCTGCTGAATCAAAAGAAAAATTTACCTCTGTGAGATGATCCCACATGTCACAAAGCAGATTCACAGATAACTTCTTTCTAATTTTATCTGGGAATATTTTGTTTTCACAATAGACCTCAATGGACTTCCAAATGTCCCTTCACAGATCCTACAAAAAAAGTATTTCCAACCTCCTGAATCAGAGGAAAGGTTTAACAATGTGAGATGTGTCCACACATCACAAGCAGTTTCAGAGAGCTTCTTTCTCCTTTTATCTGGGGATATTCGGTTTTCACCATAGGCCCCAAGGAGCTCCCAAATGTCTTTTGCAGATTATACAAAAGAGTGTTTCCAAACTGCTGAGTCAAAATAAAATTTAACTCTGAGAGATAAATACACACATTAAAAGCAATTTCAAGAGAGAATCTTTCTATGTTTTATCTAGGGATATTCTGTTTTACACTATAAACTTCACTGGGCTTCCAAATCTCCCTTAGCAGATCCTACAAAAAGAGTGTTTCCAACTTGCTGAAACAAAAGATAGATTTGCCTCTGTGAGATAAATCCCCACATCACAAAGCTGTTTCACAGAGAACTTCTTTCTAGTTTTCGTCTGGGGATATTTTTTCACCATAGGCTTCAATGGGCTCCCAAATATCCCTTCACAGATACTACAAAAAGAGTGTTTTCAATGAGATAAATCAACACATCACAATGAATTTTCACAGAGAGTTTCCTTCTAGTTTGTATCTGGGGATATTCAGTTTTTCAACATTGCCCTCAATGGCCTCCCAAATGACCCTTTGCAGATTCTACAATAAGAGTGTTTCCAATGAGGTGAGAGCTTATTTCATTACATTACAAAGAGCTTATTTCTAGTTTGAATCAGGTGATATTCTGTTTTTTTACCATAGGTGTTAATGGGCTCCCAAATGTCCCTTCACAGGTTCTACAGAAAGAGTGTTTTGAATGAGATGAATCAATACATTGTAAAGCAGTTTCACAGAGAGTTTTTTGTCGTTTGCATGTGGTGTTATTTGGTTTTTCATCACAGGCCTCAAAGGCCTCCCAAATTTCCCTTCACAGATTCTAAATAAAGACTGTGTTTGACCTGCTGAATCAAAAGAAAGGTTTTACTCAGTGAGATGAGTCCATAAATTAGAAATCCATTCATAGAGAGCTTCCTTATCGTTTTGATCTGGGGACAATTGGCTTTTCACCACAGGCCTCCGTGGGCTCTCAAATTTCTCTTTGCAGATTCTACTAACAGTGCTTCCAACTGGCTAAATCAAGTTTAACTGTGTGAAATGAAACCGCACATCACAAATCAGTTTCACAGAGAACTTCTTTCTATATTTTATCTTGGGATATTCGGTTTTTCACCATAGGTGACAAAGGGAACCAAAATGTCCATTCGCAGATTCTACAAAAACAGCATTTCCAACCTGCTGAATCAAAAGGAAGGTTTAACTCTGTGCGATGAATCCACACATCACAAAGCAATTTCACAGGTAGTTTCTTTATGGTTTTTATCTGGGGATATTCTGTTTTTCACCGTAGGCCTCGATGGGGTCCTAAATGTCTTTATGCAGACTCTACAAAAAAGAGTGTTTGCAATCTGATGAATCAGAACAGTGGCTTTACTCTGTGACATGAGTCCACACACCACAAAGCAGTTTCACAGGTAGCTTTTTCTCGTTTTTATATGAGGATATTTGGTTTTTTAACGTAGGCCTCAGTGGTCTCCCAAATGTCCCTTTGCAGAATCTACAAAGAGTGTTTCCCACCTGCTGAGTCAAAATAAATGTTTAACACTGTGAGATAAATCCACTCATCACAAAGCAGTTTCACAGATAGCTTCTTTGTAGTTTTTATCTGGGGATATTCGGTTATTCACCATAGGCCTCAATGGGCTCCCAAACATTTCTTTGCAGATTCTACAAAAAGAGTGATTCCAACTTTCTGAATTAAAAGATGGATTTAACTCTGTGAGATAAATCAAAACATCACAAAACAGTTTAAGAAGGAGCTTCTCTCTA
The DNA here is from genome assembly GCF_001698545.2 of Rhinopithecus bieti. NCBI lineage: Eukaryota > Metazoa > Chordata > Mammalia > Primates > Cercopithecidae > Rhinopithecus > Rhinopithecus bieti. The sequence goes on from NW_016816794.1 coordinate 15,743, forward strand.
GTTTTCATCTGTTGATATTCAATGTTTCACCATAGGCCTCAATGGACTCTCAAATGTCCCTTCACAGACTCTATAAAAAGAGTGTTTCCAATGAGATGACTCAACACATCATAAAACAGTTTCAGAGAGAGCTTCTTTCTAATTTGTATCTGGGGTATTCCATTTTTCAATATAGGTTATAATGGGCTCCCAAATACCCCTCTGCAAATACCCCTATTCTACTAAATGAGTGTTCCCAATGAGATGAATGGACTCATCACAAAGCAATTTTACACAGAGCTACTTTTTAGTTTGTATTTGGGGTTATTCAGTTTTTCAAAATAGGCCTCAATGGCCTCTCGAATGTCACTTCACACATTCAACCAAAAGATGGTTTCCCATCTGCTGGATCAAAAGAAACTTTTACTTCTATGAAATGAATCTACACATCACAAAGTAGTTTCACAGATAGCTTCTTTCTAGTTTTATCTGGGGATATTCTATTTTCACCATAAGCCTCGATGGACTCTTTTTTCTTTTCTTTTCTTTTTTTTTTTTGAGACAGATTCCTGCTTTGTCACCCAGTGGCATGATCTCAGCTCACTGCAAGCTCCACCTCCCAGGTTAATGCCATTCTCCTACCTCAGCCTTCCGAGTAGCTGGGACTACAGGTGCTCACCACGACACCAGGTTAATTTTTTGTATTTTTAGTACAGATGGGGTTTCACCATGTTAGTGAGGATGACCTCGATCTCCTGACCTTGTGATCCACCTGCCTCAGCCTCCCAAAGTGCTGAAATTACAGGCATGAGCCACCGCACCCAGCCTCAATGGTCTCTTAAATGTCCTTTTCATATTGTACAAAAAGACTGTTTCCAACCTACAGAATCGAAAGAAAGGCTTAACTCCTTGAGATGAATCCACACATCACAAAGTAGTTTCACAGATAGCTTCTTTCTAGTTTCAGTCTGCAGATGTTCGGTTTTTCATGATAGACCTCAATAGGCTTTCAAATGTCCCTTTGCAGATTCTACAAGAGTGTTTCCAACCTGTTAAATCAAAAGAAATATTTAACACTGTAACATTAATCCAGGCATCACAAAGCAGTTTCACGGAGATCTTCTTTCTAGTTTTATCTGGAGTATTCAGTTTTTCATCATAGGCCTCAATGAGCTCCAAATTGTGTCTTCACAGATACTACAAAAAGAGTGTTTTCAGTATGTTGAATCAAAAGAAAGATTTAACTCAATGAGATGAATATACACATTAAGAAGCAGTTTCACAGACAGTTTCTTTCTAGTTTAATCTGGGGATATTTGCTTTTTCACCCTAGGCCTCAATGGGCTCCCATATGTCCCTTCACAGATGCTACAAGAAGAATGTTTCCAACCTTCTCAATGAAAAGTAAGGTTTAAATCTGTAAAATGAATCCACACATCATAAAGCAACTTCACAGAGAGTTTCTTCTAGTTTTCATCCAGGGATATTTGGTTTTTCACCATAGGCCTCAATGGGCTCTCAAATGTTCCTCTGAAGATCCTACCAGAGGAGTGTGTCCAAAGTGATGAATCAAAACAAAAATTTAACTCTGTGAGATGAATCTACACAATACAAAGTAGTTTCACAGGTAGCTTCTTTCTAGTTTTTCTGTGGGGATATTCAGTTTTCACCATAGGCCACAATGAGCTTCCAAACATTTCTTTGCAGATTTTACAAAAAGAGTATTTCCAACCTGTTGAAGAAAAACAAAGGTTTAACTTTGTGAGAGGAATCCACACATAACAAAGCAGCTTCACAGAAAGTTTCTTTCTAGCTATTGTCTGGGGATATTCGTTTTTTCACCATAGGCCTAGATGGACTCCCAAATATCCCTTCACAGATTCTACAAAAAGAGTGTTTTCAACATGCTGAATAAAAGAAACTTTTAACTCAGTGAGATGAAAGCTACAAAAAGAGTATTTTTAACCTGCTGAATCAAAAGAAAGGTTTAAGTCTATGAGATTAATCCAGATATCACAAAGCAGAATTACAGATAGCTTCTCTCTAGTTTTTTTCTGGTGAGGTTCTGTTTCTCACCATAGGCTTCTATAGGCTCCCAAATGTTTCTTCACATATTCTACATAATGAGTGTTTCTAATCTGCTGAATCAAAAGAAAGATTTAACTCTTTGATACGAATGCACATATCACAAAGTAGTTTAAGATGTAGCTTCTTTCTAGCTTTATCTGGAGTTATTCTGTTTTTCACCACAGGCTTCAGTCGGCTCCCAAATATCTCTTCACATCTTCTATGAAAAGAGTGCTTCCAACCTGCTGAATCAAATGAAAGGTTTAACTCTGTGAGATGAATCAAGATATCACAAAGCAATTTCAGAGAGCTTTTTTCAAGTTTTTATTTGATAATATTCAATTTTTCACCATAGACCTCCATGGCCTCACAAATATCCCTTGGCAGATTCTTCAAAAAGAGTGTTTTCAACCTGTCTAATCAAAAGAAAGGTTTAACTCTCTGAGCAGAATCCACACATCACAAAGCAATTTCACAAGTCGCTTCTTTCCAGTTTTTATCTGGGGATATTTGGTTTTTCACCACAGGCCTCAAAGATCTTTCAGATGTCCCTTCACAGATTCTACAAAAGAGTATCTGAATCAAAAGAATAGTTTTACTCTGTAAGAGGAATTCACATGTCACAGAGTAGATTCACAGATAGCTTCCTTCTAGTTTTCATGTGGGGATACTTTGTTTTTCCCCATAGGCCACAATGAGCTTCCAAAAGTCCCTTTGCAGATTCTAAAAAAGAGTGTTTCCAACCTACTGAATCAAAATAAGTGTTTGACTGTGAGTCCAATCCAGCCATCACAAAGCAGTTTCACAGATAGTTTCTTTCTAGTTTTCTGGGGATATTTTGTTTTTCACCATAAGCCTCAATAAGATCCCAAGTGGCCCCTCGGAGTTTCTACAAAAGGAGTGTTTTGAACCTAACAAATGAAAAGAAAGGTTTCACCCTTTGAGGTGAACCCACGCATTGAAAAGCTGTTTCACAGATAGCTTATTTCTAGTTTTTATCTGTGGATATTTGGTTTTTCACAATAGACCCCTGTGGAAACCAAAATGTCCCTTCACAGATTCTACAAAAACAGTGTTTGCAATCTCCAGAATCAAAAGAAAGTTTAAACTCTATGAGATGCATCTACACACAACAAGGCAGATTCACAGATAACTTCTTTTTAGTTTTTATTTGGGAACATTTGGTATTTCAACACAGGCCTCAATGGGCTCCCAAACGTAAGTTTGCAGATTCTACAAAAAAAAGTGTTTCTAACCTACTGAATAAAAAAAAAATTGTTTTCCTCTGTGAGAAGAATCCACACATCACAAAGCAGTTTCATAGAGAGCTTATTTCTAGTTTTTACCTGGGGATATTCTGGTTTTCAACATACACCTCAATGGGCTCCAAAGTGTCCCTTTACAGATTCTACCAAAAAAAAGTTTCCAAATTACAGAATCAAAAGAAGAATTTAACTCTGTAAGCTGAATCTTAACAGCATAAAGGGGTTTCACAGAAAGCCTCTTTCTAGTTTTTAATCATAGATATTCAGTGTTTTAACATAGACCTGAATAGATTCCTAAATGTTTCTTTTCAAATTCTACAAAAAAAGTGTTTCCAACATGTTGAATCAAAAGAAAGTTTTAACTCTGTGATTTGAATCCGCTCATCATAAAGCCATTTGACAGAGAGCTTCTTTCTAGGTTTTATCTGGGCATATTCAGTTTTTCACCATAGGCCTAAATGAACTCCAAAACATCCCTTTGCAGATTCTACAAAAAGAGTGTTTCCAACTGGCTGAATCTAAAGAAATGTTTAACTCTGTGAGATGAATCCACACAACACAAAGAAGTTTCACAGATAAGTTCTTTCTAATTTTCATATGGGACTATTCTGTTTTTCACCATAGGCCTCAATGGGCTACCAAAAGACCCTTCGCAGATTCTACAAAAAAAAATGTTTCCAACCTGCTGAATAAAAAAAAAGTTTAACTCGGTGAGACCAATCCACACATTACAAAGCAGTTTCACAGAGAGCTTCTTTCTAGTTATTATCAGGGGTATTTACTTTTTCACCATAGGCCAAATGGACTCCCAAATGTCCCTTCACAGATTCTACAAAAAGTGTTTCCAACCTGCTGACTCAAAAGTAAGTTTTAACTCTTTGAGACAAATCCACACATCACAAAGCAGTTTCAGATGTAGCTTCTTTCTAGCTTTATCTAGGTATATTCCATTTTTCACCATAGGCCTCAATGGACTCCCAAATATCCCTTCACAGATTCTATGAAGAAAGTGCTTCTGACATGCTGAATCAAAAGAAAGGTTTAATTCTGTGAGATGAATCAACATATCACAAAGTGGATTCACAGAGAACTTTTTTTTAGTTTTCATCTGGGGATATTCAATTTTTTATCAGAGGCCTCCGTGGGCTCCCAAATATCCCTTTGTAGATTCTTCAAAAAGAGAGTTTTCAACCTGCCCAATCAAAAGAAAGATTTAACACCATTAACTGAATTCACGCATCACAAAGCATTTTCACATGTAGCTTCTTTCCGTGTATTATCTGGAGATATTTGGTTTTTCGCCATTGGTCTCAATGGGCTCCCAAATGTTTCTTCACAGGTTGCACAAGAGTGTCTGAATCAGTAGAAAGGTTTTACTCTGTGAGACGAATTCACACATCACAAGGCAGCTTCACAGTTAGCTTCTTTCTAGTTTTAAATGGGGATATTCTGTCTTTTCTTATAGGCCACAATGGACTTCCAAAGTCCCTTCATAGATTCTAAAAAAAAAAAGTGTTCTACCTGCTGAATAAAAAAAAAAATGTTTAACTCTGTGAGACCAAGCCACACATCACAAAGCTGTTTCACAGGTAAGTTCCTTCTAGTTTTTCTGGTGATAGATATTTTTTTCACTGTAGGTCCTCATGGGATCCAAAGTGGCCCCTCCCAGTTTCTATTAAAAGAGTGTTTTGAATCCAATGAATGAAAGGAAAGGTTTAACTCTTTGAGATGAATCCACACATAAAAAAGCAGTTTCACAGCTTGTTTCCGTTTTTTTTTTAATCAGAGGATAGATGGTTTTTCACCATAGCCCCTGTAGAAATCCAAATGTCCCTTCACAGATTCTAGAAGAACAGTGTTTGCAATCTATGAAATCAAATGCTTAACACTGTGAGATGAATTCATACACAACATGGCAGTTTCAGAGATACTTTCTTTCTAGTTTTTATTTGGGGATATTCGGTATTTCTACATAGGCTTCAGTGAGCTCTCAAATGTCCCTTTGCAGATTCTACAAAAAAAGTGTTTCAAACCTACTAAATCAAAAGACTGTTTACTTCTGTGAGAACAATCCACACATCCCAAAGTAGTTTCACAGAGAGCCTCTTTCTAGTTTTTATCTGGGGATACTTTGGTTTTCACCATATGCCTCAATCGGCTCCCAAAAGTCCCTTCACAGATTCTACCAAAAAAGTGTTTCCAACCTGCTAAATAAAAAATAGTATAACTCTGTGAGACCAATCCACACATCACAAAGCAGTTTCAGAGATAGGTTCCTCATAGTTTTTTTTTTTTTTTTTTTGGGGATTTTTTTTTCACCATAGGCCTCAATGGGATTCAAAGTGTCCCCTTGCAGATTCTACAAAAAGGGTGTTTTGAACATAATGAATCAAAAGAAAGGCGCAACTCTTTGAGATGAATCCACACCTAAAATGTAGTTTCACAGACAGCTTCTTTCTGTTTTTTATTTTGGATATTCAGTGTTTCGCCATAGGCCTTAATGAACTTTAAGTGTTCCTTCACAGATTCTAAAAAAGAAAGTTTTAAATCTGTTGATTTAAAAGATAGGTTTAACTCTTTGAGACGAATCCACAGATCACAATGCAGTTTCACAGATAGCTTATTTTAGTTTTATCTGGAAATATTCTGTTTTTCACCATAGGCCTCAATGGGCTACCAATTGTACCTTTGCAGATTCTACAAAAAGTGTTTCCAACCCTCTGAATCAAAATAAAGGTGTTACTCTATGAGATGAATCCACACATCACAAAGCAGTTTCACGTATATCTTCTTTCTAGTTTTTATCTGGAAATATTTGATTTTTCACCATAGGCCTCAATGGGATTACATTGTCCACTCACAGATTATACAAAAAGAGCATTTCCAACCTCCTGAATCAAAAGGAAGTTTTAACTCCATGACAGGAATCCATATCACAAAGCAGTTTCACATATATCTTCTTTTAGTTTTATCTGGGAATATTTGGTTTTCACCATAGGCCTCAATGGGATCGCATTGTCTACTCGCAGATTATACAAAAAGCCCGTTTCCAACCTGCTGAATCAAAAGGTAGTTTAGTTTTAACTCCATGAGAGTAATCCACACATGAAAAAGGAGTTTCATAGAAAGCTTCTTTATAGCTTTTATCTGCAGATATTCAGTTTTCAACATAAGCCTCAGCGGGCCCCAAAATGTCTCTCCACAGATTTTACAAAATCTTTTCCTAACCTGCTAAATCAAAGGAAAGATTTAACTCTGTGAGATGTATCTACACATCACAAAGCAGTTTCATAGAGATCTTCTTTCTAATTTTACCAGGGGATATTCAGTTTTGACAATAGTCCTCAATGGGCTCTTAAATGTCTGTTCACAGATTTTACAAAAGAGTGTTTTCAATGTGCTGAATCAAAAGAAAGGTTTAACTCTGTGAGTCGAATACACACATCACAAAGCAGCTTCACAGATAGCTTCTTTCTAGTTTTCACCTAGGGATATTCTGTTTTCACTGTATGCCTCATTGGAGTCCAAAATGTACATTTGCAGACTGCAAAAATAGTGCTTCCAACCTGTGGAAACAAAGGAAAGGTTTAACTCTGTGAGATGAATTCACACATCACAAAGCAGTTTCACAGACAGATTCTTTCTAGTTTTTATCTGGGGATACTCAATTTTTCACCTTAGGCCTCAAAGGGCTCTCAAATGTCCCTTTGTAGATTTCAAAAAAAAAAGAGTGTTTCCAACCTGCTGAATCAAAATAAAGGTTTAACTCTGTGAGTCAAATACACACAACAAAAAGCGGTTTCACAGATTGCTTTCTTCAAATTTTTATCTGCAGTATTTGGTTTCTCATGATAGACCTCAAAAGGCTCCCAAATATCCCTTTGTCAATTCTACACAAAAAGGTTTCCAATCTGTGCAATGAAAATAAAGGTTCAATTCTTTGAGAGAAATCCACACATAAAAAAGTAGTTTCACAGGTAGCACCTTTCTAGTTTTTATTTGGAGATATTTGGTGTTTCATGCTATGCCAATACCAGCTCTGTCAGGGAGACCCTAACCCAGTGGTGCTAGAGGAATTAAAGGCACACACACAGAAATATAGAGTTGTGAAGTGGGAAACCAGGGTTCTCACAGTCTTCAGAGCTGAGAGTCCCAAATAGAGATTTTACTCACATATTTATTAACAGCAAATCAGTCATTAGCATTGTTTCTATAGATATTCGATTAACTAAAAGTGTCTTTCATGGGAAATAGGATTAGCTAAAAGCATCCCTTATGGGAGAAAAAGGGATGAGATGAAATAAAGGGGTGGATCTGGGTAGTCATCTGCAGCAGGAACATGCCCTTGTTTGCTCACGCTATTGTTTGTGGTTTAAGAACACCTTGAAGTGATTTTCCAACCTGGGCAAGCCAGGTGTTCCTTGCCCTCTTTCCAGTAAACCTACAACCTGCCACACATTGGGCGTCATCGCCAACATGAACATGTCACAGTGCTGCAGAGATTTTGTTCATGGCCAGTTTTGGGGTCAGTGTATGGTCAGATTTTGGGGGGCTTGTTCCCAACATGTCCCCCTTCTTTGATTTGCCAATCCATAAAAGCAAAGGCAGCTTTTTCATGGTGAACTACTTCTCGTAAGAGTCAGGATCCACATCTGCAGACTATACAAAGACCAACAACAGATTAAAAGCACAATCATCATTGAAATCAAAGAGCTTCCAAGTATTTTATCCATTTTAATGTGTTACTAGCTGCTAATTTGTTTGCAGCTCCTTCAAGCACTCCAGTTCCTGGCATTAAGGTCACGTGTGCCTGGGATGCCTTAAATATTTGTTCTTTTAATTTTGCAATATCGAAAAACAACTTTGTAGAGTGCCCTTCTAGATGCTTTTTCATTCTTTCACAAATTTTGATCTTATTAAGAGCGATTAATAGTTTTCACAGATTCTTATGTTTAACTCCTACAACGGACCATATCATTTGAGGTTGAGGTGCCACTATACTGCCATGATTCCAGATAATAGGAACTCTTGCCATACTTCTTATCATTTTATTCAGACCAGCTGAACATAGCATGGCTGTGGCACGCAGACTGGGAGGTGCAATTCAAGCTAAACATCCCCTTAGGGGACCAATCAACGATTCTATAGGAATCGTTGTGCAGCACCTCTCCCTGTTCTGCAATGCAGTCTTCCTAAACAAGTTTATATTTTCTGGCCACGTTCAATTTTGTTTACAAATAGGTTTTTGAGGGCAGTATGCCTCAATGATAGGAGCAGATTTATTATGGTAAATACTGAGATCAGAAAGCATGTGTAACTGTGTCATAGAGTGATTACATCCAGACATTATTACCAGTTAAGATTGATAAATATGCCCAATAAGTATAATTGTTCTGTGTTTCAGCCATTATTGAAGGAATACTCACAGCATTGGTCACAACTGCTGTCATAGTTACCATTAAATTATTCGTTGTGACTGGTTGTCCCACTTTCCTCAGGTTTTCTTCTGCCATCTGTGACAGCTTCTTGATCTGTCCCCAGGTGGTTGGCTGTGTTTGATGGGCTTTGCTTATGACAGTTAGGGTCCTCCTCAGCATCAGTCTTCACATGACTGAAACCGGGGGGTTCTCATGTTCCTACCAGAGTCTCTTCCTTGGCGTCTGGCTCATGATAAGGTTTCAGGTGTCTTGATTGTATCCAAATCGGCTGTTGATTTTGGCCTGGAGAAACACAAACATAACCTCTACCCAAAGTTATTATTTTACCTATTTCCCAACTTTTTGTAACTGGATTTCTCCACCAAGTCAATCATTCTGCTTCTGTTTTGCAGCTGGTTTCTGTAGATGCTGTTCAGCTGCTGATAACATCTGGCCTTTGGGCAGGTTCAAGAAATTTAAAGCTAATAATGCTAGATTCAGTTGCATTTGTGGTGTTCCATATTCTCTATTTCCCCCTTTCTGCTTTTGCAACTGCTTTTTTAGGGAAAGATTCATTCTTTCCACTATGGCTTGTTCTTGAGAATTGTATGGGATGACAGTAATGTGTTTAATATTCCACATAGAAAAAAATGTAGCTAGAGCTTGGCTAGCATAGCTTGGGACATTATCTGTTTTAATAGAAGCTGGAATGCCCATCACCACAAAACATTGCAAAAGGTGACATTTAACACAGGCAGAAGACTCTCCTGATTGGCATGCAGCCCAGATAAAGTGAGAAAAGGTGTCCACACATACATGTACATTAGCTAGTCTCCCAAACGAGGGAATATGTGTGACATCTATTTGCCAAAGAGAGTTGGATTCCAATCTTCAAGGATTAACTCCTCCTGTAAAAAATGAGCAATGTACCATTTGGCAAGTTGGACATCACTGAATAATATCCTTAGCTTCTTTCCAGGTAATGCTGCATCTGCGCTGGAGACCAGAGGCATTAACATATGTTAAATTGTGAAAGTGTCTAGCATTAGATATAGCATTAGCAACTAGGTGATCAGCCATTTGATTCCCTTCAGTCAAAGGTCCTGGAAGAGGTGTATGAGCCCTAATGTGAGTGATGTAAAAAGGGTGCATTCTACTTCTAACTGCTGTTTGTAATTGGGTAAATAAAGTCATCAGTTGTTCATCTGTATGAAATTATAACTGAGCATTTTCAATTAACTGTGTGGAATGAACCACGTATGAAGAATAAGAAATCACATTAATAGGCATATCAAAAGCAGTCAATACTTCAATTACAACTACAAGCTCTGCTTTCTGAGCTGAAGTATAGAGTGTCTAAAAAACTTTATATTTTAATCCAGGATAAGAAGCTTTACCATTACTAGACCCATCTGTAAAACAATGAAAACTCTTAGCAGGATGCAGGTGGTATACTGCAGGAATTGTAAATGCAAACCACTCACAGTTTTGTTCAGCTAAGGGGATAGTAAAGAAACAGTCTTTTAAATCTATGACTATTAAAGACCAATTTTTTGGAATTATGGCAGGAGAAGGCAATCCTGGCTGTAATGCTCCCATAGATTGTATAACTGAATTGATGGCTCTTAAGTCAATTAACATTCTCCATTTCCCTGATTTTTTCTTAATTATGAAAACTGGAGAATTCCAAGGGGAAACTGTTGGAGATATGTGCCCGTTTTCTAATTGTTCAGTAACTAATTTCTATACAGTCTCCAGTTTGTCTTTACTTAGAGACCATTGTTCTATCCAAATTGGTTTATCTGTTAATGATTCTAAAGGTAGAGATTCTTGAGGCTTAACGATGGCCACCATCAAAAATGATATCCTAAACCTTGGCAGGAACTTTCTCTTTCTGCTTGAAGTGATTCTTTCAAACCTTGTAAATGTTTTACTAGTCCCATACCAGGGACACACCCTATTTTATGCATCATATGTTGACTTTGAGGGCTATATAATTGTTCTGGAATTAGAACTTGTGCTCCCCATTGTTGTAATAAATCTCTTCCCCATAAATTCACAGGTACAGAAGTTATAATTGGTTGAATAGTCCCAGGTTGTCCATCAGGCCCTTCACAATGCAAAATATAAGTACTTTGATATACTTCAGGGACTTTACCAACTCCAACTAGTTTAAATTGAGCAGGTTGAATTGGTCACGTGGACAGCCACTACTGTGGAGAAATGATTGATATGTCTGCTCCTGTATCTACCAAACCTTTAAATTTCTTTCCCTGAATAGTTATTTCACAGGTAGAACATTTGTCAGTAATTTGATTTATCCAATAAGCTGCTTTGCATCGTTTATGTGTGCTTCCAAATCCTCCTGTTCATTTAATTTCAATTTTTCCCATTCCCACATACAGGAGGGAACTGTGCTATGCTCTATCCTGGCTCTGCCTTCAAGAGAACAGAAGTAGACACACCAATTTGAATTTCCCCATTATAATCAGAATCAATGACTCCTGTATGTATTTGTACCCCTTTTAAACTTAAACTAGACCTTCTTAAAAGTAATCTTATTATCCTCACTGGCAAGAGTCCACAGACTTCTGTTGGGACCTTTTATGGGTGTTCCCCAGTCAGAAGGCTCACAGCTTTTGTGCATCATAACTCTACTGCAGCACTACCAGCTGTAGTGGGGGACAAACATTGTACAGGGGTGAGGGAATGGCCTGAGCTGGAAATGCCCCGGTTTAGAATGGGACCCGGGATGGGCCCCTCATGGCATTTCCCAAAATTGGGTTCCCGTCTTTATCAAACTTAGAGTGACACTGATCAGCCCAATGTTTTCTTTTTTACATTTTGGACATATTTCAGGCTCAGCAGTTTTCTTTTCTCCCCATCTGGTGGCCTGACTTGAGGATTTTTTTCTACATTCTTTTTTAGTATGACCATGCTTCCCACAGTTAAAACAAGCACCAGGAAACAGAGAATTTCCCTTATCCACTTTCAGTCCTGCTATTGTCTGTGCCAACAAAGTAGCTTTAAGCAGATTACCTCCAATACCATCACAAGCCTTGATATAATCAACTAAATGTGCTTTCCCAAATTTAAAAGGAAGAGGTTGAAATGTAGCTATACTATTTCCCTGTTGATCTGGGGGGGTGTATTCTAACAAGGAACTGCCAAACCTCTAAATCACCCTCTTGTCTAGCTTGCTGAATTCCTGTCTTAATAGAACTGAAAACGGTCACTTGAGGTGCTGTTTGAACAGTCACTGGGGCAACTACTCTTCACCCAGTGTCCTGTGGAAAAGAAAGATCTGGAGGGTCAGGCCTCTGTTTTTCTTCAAAATAATAATGAGGTGGTCCAGAAGGGTAGGGATGAATCTCTTCCTCCTTTGCTGCTTTAGCTTTAACTGGCAAGCAAACCTGCTCTGTAACCTCTTCTGTTACTTAGTTATACTCTCCTTCCTCCTTATCATCAGTGTGAAAAGGTTCCAAGGTGGGACGAACCAGAGCCCACACTTGTCCCATTGTTACCCTGATGCTTCTGAGCTCCCCTTCTTACTCACCATGGGGATTGCTTTAAGAGTACTCGGGTGTCCTCCACCTAATTCTACGTTCTCCAACTGTCATTCTGGTGACCCTTCCACCTGGATTCGAACCCCCATGTATGGGCACCACTTACTGAGACCAGTTCAGTTGGGGAGACCCTAACCAAGTGGCACTAGAGGAATTAAAGACACACACGCAGAAATATAGAGGTGTGAAGTGGGAAATCAGGGGTCTCATAGCCTTCAGAGCTGAAATCCCCAAACAGAGATTTACCCACATGTTTATTAACAGCAAAACAGTCATTAGCATTGTTTCTACAGATATTCAGTTAAAAGTATCCTTTATGGGAAATGGGATTAACTAAAATATTCCTTATGGGAAATGAAGGGATGGGCCAAAGTAAATGGGTGGATCTGGCTAGTCATCTGCAGCAGGAATATGCCCTTAAGGCAAAGATCGCTCATGCTATTCTTTGTGGTTTAAGAATGCCTTTAAGTGGTTTTCCATCCTGGGTGCGCCAGGTGTTCCTTGCCCTCATTCCGGTAAACCCACAACCTTCCAGTGTGGGCATCATGGCCAACATGGACATGTCATAGTGATGCAGAGATTTTGTCCATGGTCAGTTTTGGGGCCAGTTTATGGCCGGATTTTGGGGGGCTTATTCTCAACAGCAGTAGGCCTCAGTGGGCTCCCAAACGTCCCTTTGCAGATTATAGAAAAAGATGGTTGGAATCAAAATTAAGAATTAACTCTGTAAGATTAATCCACACATCACAAAGCAGTTTCACAGAGATATTCTTTTTACTTTCTATCTGGGGATATTTTTTCACCATAGGCTTCAATGGTTTCCCAAATATCCCTTTGCAGATCCTACAAAAAGAATGTTTCCAACCTGTTGAATAAAGAAAGGTTTAACTCTCCTTTATGAATCCACAAATCACAAAGCAGTTTCAAAATAGCTTCTTCCTAGTTTTATCTGGGAATATTTTGTTTTTCACCATAGGCCTCAATGGGTTCCCAAATGTCCATTTGCAGATTCTACCAGAAGAGTGATTCCATTCTGCTGAATCAAAAGAAAGGTTTAACATCCTGAGATGAATCCACACATCACAAAGCCATTTCACAGGAAGATTCTTTCTAGTTTTTGTCTAGGGATATTCAGTTCTTCAACACAGGCCTCAATGGCCTCCAAATGTCATTTCAAAGTCTTTACAAAGAGAGTGTATCCAACTTCCTGAATCAAAAGAATGATTTAACTCTGTGAGATAAATACACATATCACAAGGCAATTTATACAGTAAGCTTCTTTCTACTTTTTACCTAAGGATATATGGTTTTTCACCATAGGCCTCAGTGGGCTCCCAAATGTACCTTTGCAGATTCTACAAAAAGAGTGCTTCTAAACTGCTGAATCAAAAGAAAAATTTAACCCTGTGAGATGAATCCACAAATCACAAAGCAATTTCACAGATAGGTTCTTTCTATTCTTTACCTGGGGATATTCTGTTTTTCACCATAGACCTCTGAGGGCTCCAAACTCTCCCATTGCAGATTCTACAAAAAGAGTGGTTCCAATCTGCTGAATAAAAAGAAAGGTTTAATATTTTGAGATGAATCTACACATCACAAGGAAGTTTCACAGATAGCTTCTTTCTAGTTTTTATCTATCTATCTATCTATCTATCTATCTATCTATCTATCTATATTTTGCATAGGCCTCAATGGACACCTAATTGTCCCTTTGAATTTTCTACAAGAAGAGTGTTTCCAACCTGCTGAATTGAAAACAAATGTTTAATTCTGTGAGATGAATCAACACATCACAAAAAAGTTTCACAGATAGATTTTTACTAGTTTTTATATGGGGATATTCAGTTTTCAACATAGAACTCAATTGGCTCAAGAATGTTTCTTCACTGATTCTACAAAAAAAGTGTTTTTCACCTGCTGAATCAAAATAACGGTTTAACTCTGTGAGACGAATCCACGAATCACAAAGCAGTTTCATAGAAAGCTTCTTTATAGCTTTTATCTGGGGATATTTGGTTTCTCAATGTAAGCCTCAATGGAACCCCAAAATCTCTCAACAGATGTTACAAAAAGACTGTTTCTAACCTGATGAACCAAAAGAAAAATATAACTCTGTGAGATGTATGCACACATTATAAAAGAGTTTCACAAAGAGTTTCTTTCTGTGTTTTAACTGGGAAATTTGATTTTTGACCATAGTTCTCAATGGGCTCCCAAATGTCCCCTCACAGATTTTACAAAAAGAGTGTTTCCAATGTGCTGAATGAAAAGAAATGTTTAACTCCATGAGATTAATTCAGGAATCACAAAGCAGTTTCACAGATAGCTTCTTTCTAGTTTTTATCTGGGATATTTGGTTTTTCACCATAGGCTTCAATGTGATCCCAAATGTCCCTTCACAGATTGTACCACAAGAGGGTTGCCATCTTGCAAAATCAAAAGAAAGGTTTAACTCTGTGAGAAGAATACACACATCACAAGCAGTTTCCAAAATAGCTTGTTGCTTGTTACTAGTTTTTATCTGGGGATACATGGTTTTTCACCACAGTCTTCAATGGGCTCAAAAATGTCCCTTCGTAGATTCTACAAGAAGTATGGTGCAACCCGCTAGATCAAAAGTAAGGTTTAACTCTGTGAGTTGACTCCATATATTACAATGTAGTTTCAGAGACAGATTTTCTAGTTTTATCAGGGAATATTCGTTTTTTCACAATAGGCCTCAATGGCTTCCAAATGTCAGTTCACAGATTCTACAAGAAGCATGTTTCCAACCTGCTGAATCAAAACAAAGATTTAACTCTGTGAGACGAATCCACACATCATAAAGCAGGTTAGCAGATAGCTTCTTTCTAGTTTTTATATAAATGTATCTGTATCTGCACATCACACAGCAGTTTCACAGATAAGTGTTTTTTCTGGTTTTTACCTGAGGATATTCAGTTTTCCACACTAGGTGACAATGTGCTCCCAAATGTCCCTTTACTGACTCTAAAAGAAGAGTGTTTGCAAACCACTAAATCAAAAGAAAATTTTAAACCTTTGAGAAGAATCTATACATCACAAAGCAGTTTCACACATAGTTTCTTTCTAGTTTTATCAGAAGATATTCAGTTGCTAACTATAGGCCACCATGGGCTCCAAAATGTTCCTTTGTAACTTCTCCAAAAAGAGTGCTTCCCACTTGCTGAGCTAAAAGAAAGGTTTAACTGCGTGAGATGAATCCACACATCACAAGGCAGTTTCACAGAGAGCCTCTTTCCAGTTGTGTGTGTGTGTGTGTGTGTGTGTGTGTGTAAATATTCAGTTTTTCACCATAGCCCTCAAAAGGCTTCCAAATGTCCGTTTGCAGATTGTATAAAAACTGTGTGTTTAAATTTCTGAATCAGAAGAAAGGTATAACCCTGTAATAGAATCCACACATCACCAAGCAGATTCACAACTAGATTCTTTCTAGTTTGCATATGGGGATATTCAGTTTTTCACCATAGTCCTCAAGGACTCCCAAATGTTCCTTTGCAGATTCTACAAAAACAATGTTTCCAACTTGCTGCATGAAAAGAAAGGTTTAACATTGTGAGATGAATCCACACATCACAAAGCAGCTTCAGAGATAGCTTCTTTCTAGTTTTTATTTAAGGTAATGGTTTGTTTTTCTTTGTTTGTTTGTTTGTTTACCTTAGGCCTCACTTGGCTTCCAAAGGTCCCTATGCAGATTCCACAAGAAGTGTGTTTCCAACCTGTTGAACTAAAAGAAATGTTTAACACCGTGGGATGAATTCACACGTCAAAAGTAGCTTCAGAGATAGCTTCTTTTTCATTTTTATCTGGGGATATTCAGATTTTCACCCTAGGCATCAATGTGCTCCCAAATTTAACTTCACAGATTCTACCAGAAAAGTGTTTCCAACCTGCAGAATTAAAAGAAAGTTTTAAATCTTGGAGATGTATCCAGACATCAGAAAACGGTTTCACAGACATATTATTTCTGGTTTATATCTAGGGATATTCATTATTTATTACACTTGTCAATGTGCTCCCATATGTACCTTCCCAGATTCTACCAGAAGAGTCTTTTCACCTGGCTGAATCAAGAGAAAGGTTTCACTCTGTGAGCTGAATCCACACATCACAAAGCAGGATCACAGAAAACTTTCATCTACTTTTTATATGTTCTGTTTTTTGCCATAGGCCTCAATGGGCTACCAAATGTTCCTTCGTAGATTCTACAACAAGAGTGTTTCCAACCTATAGAATTAAAAGAAAAGTTTAACTCTGTGAGATGAATCCACACACCACAAAGCAGTCCCACGTAGCTTTGTTCCAGTTCTTTTCTGCGAATATTCTATTTTTCACCATAAGCTTCAATGTGACCCCAAATATTCTGTCACAGATTTTACAAATAGAGTGTTTTTTACCTGTTGAATGAAAAGAAAGGTTTAACTCTGTGAGAAGAATCCACACATCAGAAAGCAGTTTCACTAATGGTTTATTTTAGTTTTATCTGGAGATATTTGGTTTTCACCATAGGTTTCAATGGGCTCCCAAACATCCCTTCACAGATTCTGCCAGAAGAGTCTTTCCAGCCTATAAAATAAAAAGAAAGTTTAAGCTCTTTGAGATGAATCCACATATCACAAAGCAGTTTCAGAAATAACATTTTATAGTTTTAACTTGGAATAGTGGGTTTTTTTATCATTGTCCTCGAGTGGCTCCCAACTGTCCCTTTGCAGATTCTAAAAGAAGTTTGATTCCAACTTGTTAAATAGAAAGAAATGTTTAACTCTGTGAGTTGAATCCATACATCATAAAGCAGTTTCACAGATAGCTTCTTTATAGTTTTTATCTAAGGATATTCAGTTTCTCACTCTTGTCATCAATGTGCTCCCAGATACCCCTTTATAGATTCTACAAGAAGAATGTTTCCAACCTGCTGAATAAAAACAGAAGTTTACTTCTGTGAGATGAATTGAAACCTCAAGAGCAGTGTCACATATAGCTTTTTTCTATTTTTATCTAGGGATATTTAGTTTTTCACCATGGCCTAAATGGGCTCCCAAATGTGAATTCACAGATTCTACAAATAGTGTTTCAAATATGCTGAATCAAAAGAAACATTTATCCTGAGAGATTAATCCACACATCACAAAGCAGTTTCACAGATAGCTTCTTTCTAGTTTTTATCTGAAGATATTTAGTTTTTAGTCATAGGCCTCAGGACTCCCAAATCTACCTTCGCAGCCTCTACAAATACAGTGTTTCCAATCTGCTGAATAAAAAGAACAGCTTAACTCTGTAAGATGAATCCACACATCACAAAGCAGTTGCACAGACGGCTTCTTTCTAGTTTTTATCTGGAAACATTTGTTTTTTCCCTACACCTCCGTGGGCTTTCAAATATCTCTTTGCAGATTCTACCAGAACAGTGATTCCACCCAGCTGAATGAAAAGAAAGGTTTAACTCTATGAGATGCATCCACAAATCATAAAGCAGTTTTACACGTAGATTCTTTCTAGTTTTATCTTAGAATAAAGGTTTAATCCTGTGAGATAAACCCAAAATCACAAAGCAGTTTCACAGATAGCTTCTTTCTAGTTTTAACTGAGGATTTTGGTTTTCATTATAGGCCTCAATTTGTTCCCATATATACCTTCACAGATCCTTCTAGAAGAGTCTTTCCAAAATACTAAATCAAGAGAAATGTTTAACTCTGTGAGATGAATCCACATTTCACAAAGGAGTTTCTCAGATATCTTCTTTCTAGTTTTATCAGGGGATATATAGTTTTGACCATAGGCCTCCATGGGCTCCCAAATATCCCTTCGAACATTGTACAAGAAGAGCATTTTCCAATCTACTGAAATAAAAGAAACATTTAACTTTGTGAGATGAATCCAAACATCACAAAGCAGTTACACACATAGCTTCTCTCCAGTTTTATCTAGAGATATTCAGTTTTCAACAGAGGCCTCAATGGACTTTCAAATGTCCCTTCACAAATTCTACAAGAAGAGGGTTTCCAACTTGTTGAATTGAAGGAAGGTTTATGTTTCATAGATTAATCCACACATCACAAAACATTTTCACAGACAGCTTCTTTTTAGTTTTTATCTGGGAATATTTGGTTTTCATCTTATGCCTTAATGGGCTTCCAAATGTCTTTTGCTGATTATATCAGAAGAGTTTTTTCACTTGCTGCACAAAATAAATGTTTAACTCTGTGAGATAATACATACATCACAGAGCAGTTTCAGAGAAAACTTATTTCTAGTTTTTATCTGTGGATATTTGGTTTTTCACCATAAGCCTCAATGGGTTCTCAAATCTCAATTCACAGATTCTATAAGAAGAGTGTTTCCAACCTCCTGAACCAAAAAAAAGTTTAATACTGTGAGATGAGTTCACACATCACAAAGAAGTTTTACAGATAGCTTCTATCTAATTTGTATCTGGGGATATTTGATTTTCACCATAGACCTTAATGGGCTCCAAAATGTCACTTTGTGTATTCCACAAGACGAGTGTTTTCAACTGGTTGAATCAAAATAAATATTTATGTCTAAGTGATGAATTCACATATCACAAAGCAGCTTCAAAGACACTTCTTTTTAGTTTTTATCTGGGGATATTCAGCTTTTCACCATAGGCCTCAAAAGACTCACAAATATTTCTTCTCAGATTTTACAAGAGTATTTCCAACCTGCTGAATCAAAAGAAAGTTATAACTCCATGAGATGAATCAGCACAACATAAAGAAGTTTCACAGATAGCTTCTTTCTGGTTTTATCTGTGAATGTTCAATTTTCACAATAGACCTCAAAAAATTTCCAAATGTTTCTTTGCAGATACCACAAGAAGAGAATTTCCCATGTGCTACATCAAGAGATAGGTTTAACTCTGTGAGATAAATACACACAGCATAAAACAGTTCCACAGATAGCTTCTCTCTAGTGTTTATCTGGGGATATGTCATTTTCGAGCATAGGCCCCAGTAGGCTTTCAAATGGCCCTTCACAGATTCTACAAAAAGAGTATTTCAAACCTGCTAATTCTTAAAAAAAGGTTTAACTCTGTTAGGTGAGCTTGCACATCATAAAGGAGTTTCACAGATAGTTTCCTTCTAGTTTTATCTAAAGATATTTGGTTTTATATTACAGGCCTCAAAGGTCTCCCAAATGTCCCTTCACAGATTCTACAAGAAGAGTGTTTCCAACCTGCGGAATTAAAAGGAAGGTTTACCTCTGAGAGCTGAATCTACACATCAAAAAACAGTTTCACAGATAGCTTCTTTCTAGTGTTTATCTGGGGATATGTGGTTTTCACCCTGGACCTCAATGGGTTCCCAAATGTCTCTTTGCAGATTTTATAAGAGTGTTTCCAACCTGCTGAATCAAAAGAAATGTTTAACTTTGTGAGATGAATTCACACATCACAAAACTGTTTCACAGATAGCTTC
>NW_016816794.1:36725-45005 GCF_001698545.2 Rhinopithecus bieti
AGGCCCCAACTGCTTTTTTCAAATTCTGCAAAAAGAGTGTTTTCAACATGCTCAGTCAAGAGTTAGGTTTATCTCTGTGAGATGAATTAACACATCACAAAGCATTTTAACATATAGCTTCTTTCCAGTGTTTATCTGGGGATATGTGGTTTTTCACCATACACCTCAATGGGCTCCGAAATATCTCTTCACAG
Organism: Rhinopithecus bieti; assembly: GCF_001698545.2. NCBI lineage: Eukaryota > Metazoa > Chordata > Mammalia > Primates > Cercopithecidae > Rhinopithecus > Rhinopithecus bieti. The sequence continues at coordinate 36,920 of NW_016816794.1, forward strand.
ATTTTACAAAAGGAGGTTTTCAACCCACTGAACAAAAAAGAAAGGTTTAACTCTGTGAGATGAATCCACACATCACAAAACAGTTTCACAGACAGCTTCTTTCTTGTCTTTATCTGTGGATATTTGATTTTTCTCCATAGAACAAAATAAGCTCCCAAATGTTTCTTTGCTATTTCTACAAGAAGAAAGTTTCCAACTTGTTAAATCAAAAGAAAGGCTTAACTCTGTGAGATGAATCTACACATCACAGAGCAGATCCACAGAGAGTTTCTTTCTGGTTTTATCTGGGTATATTCTGTTTTCACCATAGGCCCCAATGGGCTCACAAATTTCCCCTTGCAGATTCTATAAGAAGAGTATTTCCAACCTGCTAAATCAAATGAAAGTTTTATCTCTCTGAGGTGAATGCACATATCACAGAGCAGTTTCATAGGTAGCTTTCTTCTGTTTCTTATCTACAGATATATGGTTTTTTACCATATGCCTCCATGGGCTTCCAATGGTCCCTTTGGAAATTTTACAAAAAGAGTGTTTCCAACCTGCTGAATCAAAAGAAAGGTTTAACTCGGTGAGATGAATCCACACATCACGAGCAGTTTTGCAGAGACCTTCTTTCTAGTTTGTATCTGGAATATTCGTTTTTTCACCATAGGCCTTAATGGGCTCCCAAACATCCCTTCATAGATTTTACAAGAAGAGTGTTTCAAACCTGCTGAATCAAAAGGAATGTATATTTCTAAGTGATGAATTCACACATCATGAAGCAGTTTTAAATATAGCTTCTTTTAGTTTTGTCTAGGGATATTTGGTTTTCACCATAGGCCTCAATGGGTTCTCAAATGTTTCTTCACAGATTCTATAAGCAGAGTGTTTCCAGCCAGCTAAATCAAAAGAAAGGATTAGCTCTGTGAGATGAATTGACACAGCACAAAGCATTGTCACAGATAGCTTCTTTCTAGTTGTTATCTGTGGATATTCCATTTTTCACCATAGACCTAAAAAAAAATTCCAAATATTTCTTTGCAGATTCCACAAGAAGAGTATATCCAACCTGCTGAATCAAGAGATATGTTTAACTCTGTGAGATAACTCCACACATCATAAAGCAGTTGCACAGATAGTTCTTTCTAGTGTTTTTCTGGAGATATGCGATTATTCACCATAGACCTCATGGGTTCCCAAATGTCTCTTCACAGATACTACAAAAGAATGTTTAAAACTGATGAATCAAAAGAAAGTTTTAACTCTGTGATTGTATGTCTTATTTCTGTTTCAGTATCCCATCTCTATTAGCAGTTAGTCCCAATTATTTCCTCACCCTTATTCTTGGCAACTGCTCCATCTACTTTGTGTTTCTATGAAGTTGCCTTATGTGGAAATTTTGTATAAATGGAATCATATACTTGTGTTTTTTTTTGTTTCTGGCTTCTTTCACTTAGCATGATGTTTCTAAGAAATATTCTTTAGCATTTGAGAGAAATGCTAGTTAGCTCCTTTTATGGATGAATTACATTTTATTTTATGGATAAGCCAGTTTGTTTATTTTTCAGTTCATGGAAACTTGAGCTCTTTCTACTTTTTGAATATTAAGAATAATAGTGCTATCAACATTTATATTACAAGTTGTTGTGCGAACATTTCTTTATAACCAGGAGTGGAATTGCTGCCTCATAATGTTGTTGTCTCACCAATGCACCACAAGGTAGCAATCTCTCATTTTGAGGTATCACCCAGGGAACAAGAAAATTAAGGAGCATGGACACAAAGGGTGAAGTTGGAGAGAAAGTTTAATAAGCGAAAGAAGAAAGCTCTCTGCAGCAAAGAGGAGGGCCCGAGTGAGTTGCCCACTGTGAGGCTGGGGTCTGGGGTTTTTACAGATTGGGAAGGGAAAGGATGTGCTAAGTAGTCTTGAAGAAAGCATTACTCAACTTGGCCTGGGACCAATCAGGAGATGAAGGGAAAACTTGGCCTGGGACAAATCAGAGGCTGAAGTGGTGGTTCATAGTGGCTCGGCTCACAATCCAAACACGTCCAAAAAAGGAAAGGAAAGTGCCCACCAGAACCCTCCATGTACCTGCCCACAAAAGAAGAGACTATTTCCTGGAAGCCCACTGGTAATACCAAGGACAAAGGCATTTCTGTGTTTTAGGTCTTGTTCTCTTACCACTATAGCTGTGGGCATGTCTTTAGGCACAAAGAACAAAGGCGTTTCTGTGTTGGGAGCAAGTTCCTTTATTTGAGTGGGCTGGAGATTTGTGCAAGTTTCCTTATCTGTGCCTGCAGCCTGATTTCTCAGGCTGTTTCCTCTTTAAAAAGTTTTACTAGCTGTGCACGGTGGTTCATGCCTGTAATCCCAGCACTTTGGGAGACTGAGGTGGACGAATCACTTGAGGTCAAGAGTTCAAGACCAGCCCAGCCAACATGGTGAAACCCTGTCTCTACTCAAAATACAAAAATTAGTGGGGTGTGGTGGCAGGTGCCTGTAATCCCAGCTGCTTGGGAGGCTGAGGCAGGAGCATTGCTTTAACCTGGGAGGTGGAGGTTGTAGTCGTAGTGAACCAAGATTGCACCATTGCGCTCCAGCCTGGGCATTAGAGTGAGACTAAATCTAAAAACAGACAAACAAAAAAGAGTTTTGCCAAGGACCCATCCTAACCATGTAACTTTTACCTCTCAATAAGGTAATTCTATGTTTAACTTTTTGAGAAACCACCAAACTCTTTTCCATATCAGCTACAGGGACAGAGGCTCAGTAAAAAACTGAGACTCAATGATATCCATACAGAATGTTTCCCCTCATCTCACACCTTAACACACATCAATCGGCTGCCTGTATAATAATGGAGTTACGTGTAAAAGAACTGCAAGCCTCAGGCCTTACTTAAGAAGGAATAGGGAAACACAGGGATGAAAGGGAAGATAAAAATAAGAACAGTAGAGGAAATGTTAGCCTCTGACACCACAGCTGCAGCAAACAGTAAACACTGCCAAACTACTAGCCAGATGAAATGAAACTTTGATGTTTCAAGAATAATTTTAAAAACAAAGACTTAAAAAAATTGTTTAAATGAAACTTTACACTAAAGACCCATATCCATCTATCCCTTCTAACCAATACATCATTTCTGGCTTTCAATAACAACAACAACAACAACAAAATCAAAGGCATGCTATGAGACAAAACAAAAGAAAGCAAAACCCTCTAAGTAGAAAGCATCAGATCTCAGTTTAGATATGGAAGAGGTTGTGGAATTTTTGGAGCAAGAAATTAAAGTTTATGTGATTAGTATACTTAGAACTCTGATGGAGAAAGTGGACAGCACGCAGGAATAGATGGGTAATATAACAAAGTGTTGGAAACTAAAAGAACAAAAAGGAAATGGTAGAAATAAAAAACACTCTAACAGAAATGAAGACAGTAGATAAAATATAGCTGAGGAAATAATCCGTGAACATGGAGATGTCACTAGGAACTTTCAAAGTTGATGATCAAAGAGAAAGGATGAAAATTAAAAAAAAAATTTAAGAGCTATGGGACAATTGCAAAAGGTTTAACACATGTAAATTGGAAATAACAGAGGAAGAAAAAAGGAACTGAAGGAATAATAGTGAGTTTTCCAACATTAGTGACAAACATCAACCACACATCCAGGAAGCTCAGACAACACCAAGTAGGACACACCAAAGAAAACACACCTAGGCCTATCATATTCAAACTACAGAAAATTCTAAGATAAAGAGAAAATACTAAAAGAAGCCAATTGGGGTGGGGGAGGGTAACAACTTGCCCATAGAAAAGTAAGGATAATAATTACATTGTACTTTTCTTCAAAAGCTATTGAAGCAGAAGAGTGGAGTAAAATATTTAAAAGGTTGCAAGAAAACCAGTCTAGAATTCTGTATCCAGTGAAATTATCTTTTATTGGTGAAGGTGAAATAAAGACTCTCAAATAAACAAAATTGAAGGAGGTTGTCATTAGTAGACCTATCTTGTGAAACATGTTAAAAGAAGCTCTTCAGGGAGAAGGAATGTGGTATGGTATTGAAACTCAGATATACATAAAGGAAGGGAGTTAGAGAAGGAGTAAATTATGGTCTAATAATATGCTGTATTTTTCTTATTCTAACTGATCTAACAGCAGTTCAATTGCATTTTATGATTATAGCTAATGGATAAATGAAATTAATGACTGCAGTGTTATAGGGAATGAAAGAACAGGTAGGAATACTCTGTGTATTAATTCGTTTTCACACTACTAATAAAGACATACCCAAGACTGGATAATTTATAAAGGAAAGAAATTTCGTTGGCTCACAGTTCAGCATGGCTGGGGAGGCCTGAGGAAACTTACAATTATGGTGGAAGGGGAAGCAAAGAATGTCCTTCTTCACATGGCGGCAGCAAGGAGACGTGACAAGCAAAAGGGGGAAAAGACCCTTATAAAACCATCAGCTCTCATGAGAAGTCACTATCATGAGAATAGCATAAGGGTAAATGCCCCTATAATTACCTCCCACTGGGTCCCTCCCATGACACGTGGGGATTATGGGAACTTCAATTCAAGATGAGATTTCAGTGGGGACAGAGCCAAACCATATCACTCTGTTACAAAGTACCTACATGCACTACCTGTGAAGCAATATATAGTGTTGCTTGAAAGTGGTCTTGAATTCATTTACACTGTATGTTGCAAACTCTAGGACAACATTTGAATTTATTTCAAAAAAATTTTGAAAGTATATGAAGAGATAGAAAAGCCATAGATTGACCAAAAATATTGGCAAAAGACGTATCTGATTAAGGATGGTTATCCAGAATACACACATAACTCAATACTCAACAGTAAAAGTAACAAGCAAAAGTGTTAAAAACTGGGCAAAAGAGCTGATCAGACACTTCACCACAGAAGATATATAGAAGGCAAATGAGCATATGAAAAGATGCTCAACATCATGTGTCACTAGAGAATTGCAAACAAAAACAATCACATACCACTACACACACAATGACCAATGTCCAAAACCCTGATAAAACCAAATGCTGGTGAGAATGTGGAACAACAAGAACTTTCACTCATTGCCGATGAGAATACAAAGTAATACAGCCACTTTCAGGCTGGGCTGATGGCTCACACATGTAATCTCAGAATTTTGGGTGACCTGAGATCATGTGTTCAAGACCAGCCTGGCCAATGTGGTGAAACCCCCATCTCTACCAAAAATACAAAAATTAGCTGGACTTAGTGGTGGGCTCCTGTAATCCCAGCTACTCGAGAGGCTGAGGCAGGAGAATCGCTTGAACCTGGCAGACAGAGGTTGCAGTGAGCCAAGGTCATGTCACTGCACTCCATCCTGGGTGACAGAAGGAGACTCTGTCTCAAAAAAAAAAAAAAAGAAAACAAAAAACAGAAAACAGAAACATGGTAGATATTCAACACAACATTCAAGCATCCAACCTGAGAGAAATATCAATAATGCAATCCCATTCACAATAGCCACAAGAAGAATACCTAGGGGCTGGGTGCAGTGGCTCACGGTTGTAATCCCAGCACTTTTTGGGAGGCCAAGGCAGGTGTGTCATGAGGTCAGGAGTTCGAGACCAGTCTGGACAACATCATGAAACCCTGTCTCTAATAAAAATACAAAAATTAGCCAGGAGTGGTGGCGTGTGCCTGTAGTCCTAGCTACTTGAGAGGCTGGGACAGGAGAATTGCTTGAGCCTGGGAGGTAGAGGTTGCTGTGAGATGAGACCACAGCGTTGCACTCCAGCCTGGGTGACAGTGTGAGACTCTGTCTCAAAAAAAAAAAAAAAAAAAAAAAAAAAAAAAAAAAAAAAAAAAAAAAAAAAACCTTAGAAACAGAGCTAACCAAGGAGGTCAAAGATCTCTAAAATGAGAATTACAAAACACTGCTCAAAGAAATCAGAGACAACACAAACAAATGGAAAAAACATTCTGTGCTCATGGATATTCATATCAAACTGCCAATGACATTCTTCAAAGAACTTAAAAAACTATTTTAAAATTCATATGGAATAAAAAAAAGAGTCCAAATAGCCAAGGCAATTCTAAGCAAAATGAACAAAGCTGGAGGTTTTACATTACCTGACTGCAAATTATATTACAAGGCTACAGTAACTAAAACAGCATGGTACTGGTAGAAAAACAGACACATAGACCAATGGAACAGAATAGAGAGCCCAGAAATAATGCCATACACCTACAACCATCTGATCTACAACAAAGTCCACAAAACCAAGTCAAGATGAAAGGATTCTCTATTCAATAAATGGTGCTGGGATAACTAGCTAACCCTATGCAGAAGATTGAAACTGTAGCTGTTCCTTACACCATATACAAAATCAACTCAAGAGACATTAGAAACGATTGCATTGGGAGTTATACCTGATGTAAATGACGAGTTGATGGGTGCTGACGAGTTGATGGGTGCAGCACACCAACATGGCACAAATATACATATGTAACAAACCTACACATTGTGCACATGTACCCTAGAACTTAAAGTATAATAATAATAATAATAATAGAAATATTAATGTCATGCTATTAAAAGAAACAACAAAAACAAAGAAACTCTCAAGTGTAAAACCTAAAACTATGAAATCCCTGGAAGACAACATAGAAAGTATCATTCTAGACACAGGACAGGGCAAAGATTTCATCTGTCAGATGCCAAAAGCAATTGGAACAAAACCAAAAATTGATAAACAGGATCTAATTAAACTAAAGAGCTTCTGCACAGTAGAGGAAACTCTGTTATTAACAGAGTAATTAGCAACCTACAGAAAGGGAGAAAGTATTTGCCAACTATGCATCTGACAATGGTCTAATATTCAGAATCTGTAAGAAACTTAAACAGATTTACAAGCAAAAATCAAACAACCCCATTATAAATTGGTTAAAGGACATGAAAAGATACTTTCCAAAAGAAGACCTACTTGCGGCCAAAAAGCATATGAAAAAATGCTCAACATCACTTATCATTAGAGAAAACAAATCAGAACCACAATGAAACACAATCTCACAATAGTCTAAATGGCAGTTATTAAAAGTCAAAAGCTAACATGTCAGCAAGGTTGTGGAGAAAAGGGAACACCTATATACTGCTGATGGGAAAGTAAATTAGTTCAGCCATTGTGGAAAACAGTGTGGCAATTTCTAAAAGAAATTAAAACAGAATTACCTTTTGATCCAGCAATCCCATTATTGGATGTCTACCCAAAGGAATAGAAATCATTCTACCTTAAGGACACAGGCTGTCACCCTGCTATTAAAGATAATATTGGAAGTTTTAGTAAGGGCAACCAGAAAAGAGAAAGATATAAAGAGCCTCTAACTTGGAAAGGAAGAAATCAAATTATCCTTGTTTGCAGGTGATATGATCCTATATTTGGAAAAACCTAAGGATTCCACCAAAAAATGACAGGATTAAAAAATTCAGTAAAGTTGCAGGATAGAAAATCAACATACAGAAATCAGTAGTATTTCTATATGCCAGCAGTGAACAGTCTGCAAAAGAAATTTAAAAGGTAATCCCATTTACAATAGCCACAGATAAAATTAAGTACCTAGGAGTTATGAAAGGAAGTGAATGATCTCTATATTGAAAACTATAAAACACTGACGAAGTTGAAGGGATACCAAAAAATGGAAAAAATATCCCTTGCTCATTGATTAGAAGAATCAATATTGTTAAAATGTCCATACTACTTAGAGCAATTTACAGATTCAGTGCAATTCCTATAAAAATACCAATTACCTTCTTTGTAGAAACAGGAAAATCAGCCAGGCATAGTGGCTCACACCTGTAATCCCAGCACTTTGGGAGGTCAAGGTGGGTGGATCACCTGAGGTCAGGAGTTCAAGACCAGCCTGGCCAATGTAGTGAAACCCTGTCTCTACTAAAAATACAAAAATTAGCTGGGTGTGATGGTGGGCCCTTGTAATCCCAGCTACTGGGGAGGCTGAGGCAGGAGAATCACTTGAATCCAAGAGGCAGAGGTTGCAGTGAGACGAGATCACACCACTGCACTCCAGCCTGGGAGACAGAGCGAGACTGTCTCAAT
>NW_016816794.1:45522-97568 GCF_001698545.2 Rhinopithecus bieti
GCAACACAGTAAGACTCTGTCTTAAAAAAAATAATATATATATATATATATATAATTAATAAGTCCTACTATTTGATAGTACAATGGTGTGACTATAGTCAATAATAAATTGTACATTTTAAAATAACTTAGAGTGTAATGGGATTGTTTGCAACTCAACAGATGAATGCTTGAAGGGATGGATACCTCATTTCCCCTCATGTTCTTATTTCACATTGCATGTCTGTATAAACATCTCGTGTACACCATAAATATATACACCTACAATGCAACCACAAAAATTAAAGAAATTTTTTAAAACTTAAAAAAAATACATGCATGCACATGTTCATTGCAGCACTATTCACAATACCGAAGATGTGGAATCAAACTCCCATGTATGGTAGACTGGATAAAGAAAATGTGGTAGTGTACACCATGGAACACTACACAACCACAAAGAAGATAAAGATCATATCCTTTGTAGCAACATGGGTGGAACTGGAGGCCATTATCCTAAGCAAACTAATGCAGAAACAGAAAAGCAAATACCACATGCTCTGATAAGTGGGAGCTAAACATTGAGTACATATGGACACGAAAGGGAAGTATAGGCACCAGGACCTACTTGAGGGTGGAGGATGCAATGAGGGTGAGGGTAGAAAAACTACCTATAGCCTGGCACAGTGGCTCACACCTGTAATCTCAGCACTTTGGGAGGCTGAAGCAGGCGAATCTCCTGAAGTCAGGAGTTGGAGACGAGCCTGGTCAACATGGTGAAACCCCATCTCTACTAAAAATACAAAACTTAGCCTGGCGTGGTGACACATGCCTGTAATCCCATCTACTTGGGAGGCTGAGGCCCAAGAATCGCTTGAACCTGGGAGGCAGAGGTTGCAGCGAGTGAAGATTGTGCCACTGCATTCCAGTCTGGGGTGACAGAGTGAGACTCCATCTCAAAAAAAAAAAAAAAAAAAAAAAACTACCTGTAAAGTACTGTGCTTATTACCTGGATGAGAATATAATCTGTACATCAAACCCCTGCAACATGAAATTTACCTGTGAAAAAAAACTGTACATGTACCTCTGAACCTAAAATAAAAGTTTAAGAAAGAAACGTGATATGTGTTAATCGAGTTATATCAATAATCGCTTTAAATGTGAATGGTCTAAATACAGTAATTTAAGGAACTATCAGAGTGGATCATAAAACAACTATAAGAAGCCCACGTTATATATGAAGACAGATAAATTAAAATAAAGAGATGGAGCAAGATATAGCATGCCAATATTAATCATAAGAAAGCTGGAGTAAGTATATTAATTTCAGCCAGAGTAGACTTTAGAACAAGGAAAACTATCAGGGATAAATGAGGGGCATTACACAATGATAAAGGGTTCAACTGTCCAAGAAGACATAACAATCTTGAATGTGTATGCACCTAACAAGAGAGTGTCAAAATACATGAGGCAAAACTGTTAAGAACTGCAAGGAGAAAGACAAATTCACTATTATCATTGGAGACTTCAGCACTCTTTCATCAGTAATTGATCCAGTAGACAGGAAAACAGTAAAAGTATAGCTGAACTAACTAATTTACATTTACACGATATTTCATGTAACAACAGCAAAATACACATTCTTCTCAAGCTCACATGGCATATTCAGCAGGATAGATCACGTTCTGGGCCATCAAATATACAGCAAACTTAAAAGGATAAACATCTAAATATGGTTTCACAGCACAATGGATCTAAACTAAAATCAATAGTAAAAGAGAGGAAATCCTAAAGTATTTGGTGATTAAGTAAGACACTTTTAGTCAGTATCACTAATCATCAAAGAAATACGAAATGAAACCATAATTATGTTTTGTCTCACACCTGTTAGGATTACTAAGATTAAAAAACTGATAGCATGTTTTGGCAAGGATTTGCAGAAACTGGAACCATTTTCACTGGTGGTGGGACTGTAAAATGGTGCAGCTACTATGGAAACAGTATGGAGGTTACTAAAAGAATTTAAGATAGTACTATATGATTCAGCAGTTTCACTTGCGGGTATGTATCCAAAAAATTGAAATTAAGATCTCAAAGAGATATTTACACTCCCATGTTCATTGCAGCATTATTCACAATAGCCAAGATGTAGAATCAGCCTAAATGTCCATTCACTGATAAATTTTAAAATATGGTATATACATAAAATGGAATGCTATTGAGCCTTAAAGAAAGGTATTCTGCTATATGCAACAACATGGATGAATTGTAAGGACATTATGCTGAGTGAAATAAGCCTGTTACAGAAGGACAAATAGGGCATGATTTCAGTTATATTGAGGTACAAAAGTCTTCCCTTAATATCATTGATAGGTACTTGGAAAATGTAACATTAAGCTAAAGGACATATAATAAAGCCAGTTCCCCCCCCCATCAACATTGTACGGGAACAACTATTCAAGAACCTTCTGTACCTCGGTTCACTTAAAGTCACATTTCCAAGAACCTATCAACGACATTGAGGACTTATTGTATCTAAAATAGTCAAATTCAAAGAATCAAAGAGTTGAATGTTTTTTGTCAGGGTTTTGGGATACGTGGAAATGAGGAGATGTTATGCAGCAGGTGCCAGGTATTCAAGGTAATTAAATCCTAGAGTCCTCCTATGCAACATTGCATTTACAGTTAACAGTACTACAGTTAACAATACTGTATTGTACACTTAAAAAATTGTAGGCTGGGTGCAGTGGCTCACGCCTGTAATCCCAGCACTTTGGGAGGCCGAGGTGGGTGGATCATGAGGTCAGGAGTTCAAAATCAACCTGACCAACATGGTGAATCCCCGTCTCTACTAAAACTACAAAATTAGCCAGGCATGGTGGTGCTTGCCTGTAATCCCAGCCCCAGCTACTTGGGAGGCTGAGGCAGGAGAATCGCTTGAACCCAGGAGGCAGAGGTTGCAGTGAGCTGAGATCACGCCACTGCACTCCAGCCTGGGCAACAAGAGCAAAACTCCACCTCAAAATACAATTCATGAAGTAAAAAATAATAAAATAAAACAACAGACTTCTAAATAATATATGTTTAAAGAATGTCTCATGAGAAATTCAAAACTATATAGAATTAAGTGAAAATGCAACCTATCAAAATGTGTGGAGTAACCAAAGATAATGTTATATTCTTTGCTTTAAAGTCGTATACATCTTAAATAAATCAAGAAAAAAAAACCAATCCTTTTATATTTAACCAAACATGTGCTGTTTCTGATGCTCTTTATTAGTTCTTTAAAATCTGAGTCTCTTTCTAATATCATTTCTTTTCATCTATAAGACTTTCCTTTAACGTTTCATATAGTGAAGGTCTGCTGGATATAAATTTTCTGTTTTCCTTTATCTGAAATGCCTGGTTTTTGCTTTCATTCTTTAGAGATACTTTTATTGGCTGTATTACTCTAGATCAATCTTTTATTCTTTTAGAACTAAAAATATGTTTTTCCACTGTCTGCTACCTACAANCTCTGAACCTAAAATAAAAGTTTAAGAAAGAAACGTGATATGTGTTAATCGAGTTATATCAATAATCGCTTTAAATGTGAATGGTCTAAATACAGTAATTTAAGGAACTATCAGAGTGGATCATAAAACAACTATAAGAAGCCCACGTTATATATGAAGACAGATAAATTAAAAATAAAGAGATGGAGCAAGATATAGCATGCCAATATTAATCATAAGAAAGCTGGAGTAAGTATATTAATTTCAGCCAGAGTAGACTTTAGAACAAGGAAAACTATCAGGGATAAATGAGGGGCATTACACAATGATAAAGGGTTCAACTGTCCAAGAAGACATAACAATCTTGAATGTGTATGCACCTAACAAGAGAGTGTCAAAATACATGAGGCAAAAACTGTTAAGAACTGCAAGGAGAAAGACAAATTCACTATTATCATTGGAGACTTCAGCACTCTTTCATCAGTAATTGATCCAGTAGACAGGAAAACAGTAAAAGTATAGCTGAACTAACTAATTTACATTTACACGATATTTCATGTAACAACAGCAAAATACACATTCTTCTCAAGCTCACATGGCATATTCAGCAGGATAGATCACGTTCTGGGCCATCAAATATACAGCAAACTTAAAAGGATAAACATCTAAATATGGTTTCACAGCACAATGGATCTAAACTAAAAATCAATAGTAAAAAGAGAGGAAATCCTAAAGTATTTGGTGATTAAGTAAGACACTTTTAGTCAGTATCACTAATCATCAAAGAAATACGAAATGAAACCATAATTATGTTTTGTCTCACACCTGTTAGGATTACTAAGATTAAAAAACTGATAGCATGTTTTGGCAAGGATTTGCAGAAACTGGAACCATTTTTCACTGGTGGTGGGACTGTAAAATGGTGCAGCTACTATGGAAACAGTATGGAGGTTACTAAAAGAATTTAAGATAGTACTATATGATTCAGCAGTTTCACTTGCGGGTATGTATCCAAAAAATTGAAATTAAGATCTCAAAGAGATATTTACACTCCCATGTTCATTGCAGCATTATTCACAATAGCCAAGATGTAGAATCAGCCTAAATGTCCATTCACTGATAAATTTTTAAAATATGGTATATACATAAAATGGAATGCTATTGAGCCTTAAAGAAAGGTATTCTGCTATATGCAACAACATGGATGAATTGTAAGGACATTATGCTGAGTGAAATAAGCCTGTTACAGAAGGACAAATAGGGCATGATTTCAGTTATATTGAGGTACAAAAAGTCTTCCCTTAATATCATTGATAGGTACTTGGAAAATGTAACATTAAGCTAAAGGACATATAATAAAGCCAGTTCCCCCCCCCATCAACATTGTACGGGAACAACTATTCAAGAACCTTCTGTACCTCGGTTCACTTAAAGTCACATTTCCAAGAACCTATCAACGACATTGAGGACTTATTGTATCTAAAATAGTCAAATTCAAAGAATCAAAGAGTTGAATGTTTTTTGTCAGGGTTTTGGGATACGTGGAAATGAGGAGATGTTATGCAGCAGGTGCCAGGTATTCAAGGTAATTAAATCCTAGAGTCCTCCTATGCAACATTGCATTTACAGTTAACAGTACTACAGTTAACAATACTGTATTGTACACTTAAAAAATTGTAGGCTGGGTGCAGTGGCTCACGCCTGTAATCCCAGCACTTTGGGAGGCCGAGGTGGGTGGATCATGAGGTCAGGAGTTCAAAATCAACCTGACCAACATGGTGAATCCCCGTCTCTACTAAAACTACAAAAATTAGCCAGGCATGGTGGTGCTTGCCTGTAATCCCAGCCCCAGCTACTTGGGAGGCTGAGGCAGGAGAATCGCTTGAACCCAGGAGGCAGAGGTTGCAGTGAGCTGAGATCACGCCACTGCACTCCAGCCTGGGCAACAAGAGCAAAACTCCACCTCAAAAATACAATTCATGAAGTAAAAAATAATAAAAATAAAAACAACAGACTTCTAAATAATATATGTTTAAAGAATGTCTCATGAGAAATTCAAAACTATATAGAATTAAGTGAAAATGCAACCTATCAAAATGTGTGGAGTAACCAAAGATAATGTTATATTCTTTGCTTTAAAGTCGTATACATCTTAAATAAATCAAGAAAAAAAAACCAATCCTTTTATATTTAACCAAACATGTGCTGTTTCTGATGCTCTTTATTAGTTCTTTAAAATCTGAGTCTCTTTCTAATATCATTTCTTTTCATCTATAAGACTTTCCTTTAACGTTTCATATAGTGAAGGTCTGCTGGATATAAATTTTCTGTTTTCCTTTATCTGAAATGCCTGGTTTTGCTTTCATTCTTTAGAGATACTTTTATTGGCTGTATTACTCTAGATCAATCTTTTATTCTTTTAGAACTAAAATATGTTTTCCACTGTCTGCTACCTACAATTTAAATGTTTTCCCACTTTTATTTTCAGTTTAGCTCTCATATTTTAGTCTTGGGTTTCTTAATATTCATTCATCTTGTTTGGGATTAAATATTATTTTTGTACATTTTTTTCTCTCCTTTCCTAAAACTCTGATTCTGCATAAATTTAGATCTTTTGGTTGCTTCCAGAGTTAAATGTTCTATTTTTTAATTGTTTATTTCTATCTCTTCTTTACGTTGGGCATTTTCTGTTGATTGTGCTTCAAATTTACTTACTCTTTGCTTTGCCATTTCTATTATAGTATTAAATTTATCCAATGAATTTTATGCTTTATATTTTTCTGTTCTAAAATTTCCAATTGGGAGCAAAAATCTCACCCCAAGAAGTAGATTTTCTAGAATTGTCTTCTAAGTCCCATCCTAGGATGATGACTGTCCCATTTTTACTGGGACTAAAAGTTTTCCCAAGACTCAGGACTTTCAGTGCTAAAACTGGGGAAATTTTGGCAAACTGGGCAGAATTGAGTACCCTAAGTATGACACACATATGACTATCTTTCTCACCTATTTAAAGTGTTCTATTCAGTGGCTTTTAGGTTATTTACAGAGTTGTGCAACCAGACCATTATCTAATTCCGGAACATTTTCACTACCCAAAAAAGAAACCCCTACCTATTAACAGTTACTCCTCATTCCCTCTGCCTCCGGACCCTGGCAACCACTAATCGATTATACTTTCTGTCTCTATGGATTTGCCTACTCTGAATATTTCATATAAATGAATCATACAGAATGTGGGCCTTTATGTCTGGCTTCTTTACTAGCTTAATGTCCTCAGGGCTTATCCATATCGTAGCATGTGTCAGTACTTCATTACATGTTATTGCTGAATGATATTTTATTTTATGAATATGCCACATTTTCTTTATCCACTCAAGAGCTGATAAATGTTTGGATTGGTCTCAGTTTTTGACCACAATCAATAATGACCAAAATCAACAATGCTGCTAATTATTTTGACCACATTCAATAATGCTGCTAATAACATTGGATCCATTTACTTTTTTTTTTTTTTTTTTTTTTTTTTTTTTGAGACAGAGTCTCACTCTGTCAGTGGAGTGCAGTTGTGTGATCTCTACTCACTGCAAGCTCCACCTCCCAGGTTAATGTCATTCTCCTGCCTCAGCCTCCCAAGTAGCTGGGACTACAGGCGTCCACCACCACATCTGGCTAATTTTTTGTATTTTTAGTAGAGACGGGGTTTCACCATGTTAGCCAGGATGGTCTCAATCTCCTGACCTCATGATCCACCCGCCTCGGCCTCCCAAAGTGCTGGGATTACAGGCGTGAGCTACTGCATCCAGCTGGATCCATTTACTTTTAATTCATCAGACTCTCTTTTTGCCCTAAAGAGGTTACAGTGAGCTCCCATATGTCTGTAACAAATTTCCAGAAACAAAGAAAGCTACTGCCACTGCAAAATGCTCAGTCTGACAGCAAAATATACCGTCACTGACACTCAATATACCAGCCCTCTGCCTCTCAGGAATGAAGCTCTAGGCTTTCATACCAAGCAAGCTACCTAGATCTGTTGATATGCTAGAAAATGGTAAGCCAAATCTAGAAAGGTTAGCCTAGGCCTTTCCAGCAAGACCCCGTCTCTACAAACAATTTTTTAAAAATCAGCCAGGTGCTGTGGTGTGTTCCTGTAGTCCCACATACTTTGCAGGCTGAGGTGGGAAGATCTCTTGAGCTCAAGGAGTTAAAGGTTGCAGAGGTTAAATGTATATACAGCATCCTGAAGGAGTGCACACAGACCCTACAGGGTATCATCTCCTGCTGATGAGCATCTTAGTCATCTCAGGCTGCTGTAGCAAATTACCACAGACTGGGTGGCTTAAACAATTTATTTCCCACAGTTCTGGAGGCTGGGAAGTCCAAGAGCAAGGTTTTGGTAGACCAGATGTCTGCTGAGAGTCCACTGCCTTCATAGGTGGCTTTCCTGCTACATGGTAGAAGGGCAAGGGAGCTCTCTGGAGCCTCTGTTATAAAAGCACTAATTCCATTTGTGAGGGCTACACTTTGCCTTCCAAAGACTCCATCTCTAAATACCATCACATTGGGGATTAGTAACTTGGCCAGGGTTTGAAGAAGTCTTTCCAGTCTTCTATTATGAAAGTATCTTTTGGATGATGGAGCCATGGGCTCAATGTTGTCTCTCTTTTGCTTTGAAATGGGCCCAATGGTTAAGAAAATATAAATGGGGAGGGGGAGGTTCCATGATGGCCTAATAGGAACAGCTCTAGCTTCCAGCTCCCAGTGTGAAAGACACAGAAGACAGGCGATTTCTGCATTTCCAACCGAGGTACCAGGTTCATCTCACTGGGGTGTGTCAGACAGTGGGGGTAGGACAGTGGGGTGCAGCCTACCAAAGCAGGGCGAGGCATCACCTTACCTGGGAAGCACAAGGGGGAAGGAAATTCACTTTCCTAGTCAAGGGAAACAGTGAAACACAACACCTGGAAAATTGGGTCACTCCCACACTAATACAGTGCTTTTCCAAGGGTCTTAACGAACAGCATACCAGGAGATTATATCCCATGCCTGGCTTGGAGGGTCCCACACCCACAGAGCCTCCCTCATTGCTACCACAGCAGTCTGAGATCTAACTGTAAGGCTGCAGCGAGGCTAGGGGAGGGACGCTTGACATTGCTGAGGCTTGAGTAGGTAAACAAACCAGTAGGGAAGCTCAAACTGGGTGAAGCCTGTTTGCCTCTGTAGACTCCACCTTTGGGGAGTCAAGGAGGCCTGCTTGCCTCTGTAGACTCCACCTCTGGGGACAGGGCGTAGCCAAAAAAAAAGACAACAGAAACATCTGCAGATTTAAGTGTCCCTGCCTGACAGCTTTTAAGAGAGTAGTGGTTCTCCCAGCATGGAGTTTGAGATCTGAGAATGGACAGACTGCCTGTTCAAGTGGGTCCCTGACCCCTGAGTAGCCTAACTGGGAGACAGCCCCCACTAGGGGCAGACTGACACCTCACACCTCATATGGCCGGGTACCCCTCTGAGATGAAACTTCCAGAGGAAAGATCAGGCAGCAACAATTGTTGTTCAGCAATATTCACACTTCTATAGCCTCCACTGCTGATACCCAGGCAAACAGAGTTTGGAGTGGACCTCAAGCAAACTCCAACAGACCTGCAGCTGAGGGTCCTGACTCTTAGAAGGAAAACTAACAAACAGAAAGGACATCCACACCAAAACCCAATCTAAACATCAACATCATTAAAGACCAAAGGTAGATAAAACAACAAAATAGGGAAAAGCAGTGCCAAAAAGCTGAAAATTCTAAAAATCAGAGCGCCTCTCTGCCTCCAAAGAACACTGCTCCTCACCAGCAACGGAACACAGCTGCATGGAGGATGACTTTGATGAGTTAAGAGAAGAAGGCTTCAGAAGATCAAACTTCTCTGACCTAAAGGAGGAAGTTCAAACCCATTGCAAAGAAGCTAAAAATCTTGAAAAAAGATTTGACAAACGGCTAACTAGAATAAGCAATGTAGAGAAGTCTGTAAATGATCTGATAGAGCTGAAAACCATGACACTAGAAGTACATGACAAATGCACAAGCTTCAGTAACCGACTCGATCAACTGGAAAAACGGGTATCAGTGATTGAAGATCAAATGAATGAAATGAAGCGAGAAAAGAAGTTTAGAGAAAAAAGAGTAAAAGAAATGAACAAAGCCTCCAAGAAATATGGGACTATGTGAAAAGACCAAATCTGCATCTGATTGGTGTACCTGAAAGTGACGGGGAGAATGGAACCAAGTAGGAAAGCACTATGTAGGATATTATCCAGGAGAACTTCCCCAACCTAGCAAGACAGACCAACATTCAAATTCAGGAAATACAGAGAACACCACAAAGATATTCCTTGAGAAGAGCAACCCCAAGACATGTAATTGTCAGATTCACCAAGGTTGAAATGAAGGAAAAAGTATTAAGGGCAGGCAGAGAGATAGGAGGAGTTACCCACAAAGAGAAGCCCATTAGACTAACAGCGGATCTCTCGACAGAAACCCTACAAGCCAGAAAAAAGTGGGGAGAATATTCAACATTCCTAAAGAAAAGAATTTTCAACTCAGAATTTCATATCCAGCCACACTAAGTTTCATAAATGAAGGAGAAGTAAAATTCTTTACAGACAAGCGAAAGCTGAGAGATTTTGTCACTACCAGGCCTGCCTTTCAAGAGCTTCTGAAGCAAGCACTGAACATGGAAATAAATAACCGGTACCAGCCCCTGCAAAAACATGCAAAATTGTAAATACCATCAATGCTATGAAGAAACTGCATCAATTAATGAGAAGAAAAACCAGCAAACATAAAAATGACAAANCCAAGGTTGAAATGAAGGAAAAGTATTAAGGGCAGGCAGAGAGATAGGAGGAGTTACCCACAAAGAGAAGCCCATTAGACTAACAGCGGATCTCTCGACAGAAACCCTACAAGCCAGAAAAAAGTGGGGAGAATATTCAACATTCCTAAAGAAAAGAATTTTCAACTCAGAATTTCATATCCAGCCACACTAAGTTTCATAAATGAAGGAGAAGTAAAATTCTTTACAGACAAGCGAAAGCTGAGAGATTTTGTCACTACCAGGCCTGCCTTTCAAGAGCTTCTGAAGCAAGCACTGAACATGGAAATAAATAACCGGTACCAGCCCCTGCAAAACATGCAAAATTGTAAATACCATCAATGCTATGAAGAAACTGCATCAATTAATGAGAAGAAAAACCAGCAAACATAAAAATGACAAAATAAAACTCACACAAAACAATATTAGCCTTAAATGTAAATGAGTTAAATGCTCCAATTAAAAGACACAGAGCAGAAAATTGGATAAAGAGTCAAGACCCGTTAGTGTGCCCACTCAGGAGACCCATCTCAGGAGCAAAGATGCACATAGGGTCAAAATAAAGGGATGGATGAAGATCTGCTAAACAAATGGAAAGGAAAAAAAAAAAAAGCAGGGATTGCAATCCTGGTCTCTGATAAAACAGACTTTAAACCAACAAAGATCAAAAGAGATAAAGAAGGTCAATACAAAATGGTAAAGGGATCAATTCAATAAGAAGAGCTAACTGTCCTAAATACATATGAACCCAATATGGCAGCACCCGGATTCATAAAACAAGTCCTTAGAGACATACAAAGAGACTTAGACTCCCACACAATAATAATGAAATACTTTAACACCCCATTGTCAGTATTAGCCAGATAAACAAGACAGATGGTTAACAAGGATGTCCAGGACCTGAACTCAGTTCTGCAACAAGCAGACCTAATAGACGTCTACAGAACTCTTCACCCCAAATCAACAGAATATACGTTCTTCTCAGAACCACATCACCTTTATTCTAACATTGACCACATAATTGGAAGTAAAGAACTCCTCATCAAATGTAAAAGAAGAAAAATCACAACAAACTGTCTCTTCCACAGTGCACTCAAATTAGAACTCAGGATTAAGAAACTCACTCAAACTGCACAACAACATGGAAACTGAGCAACTTGTTCCTGAATGGCTACTGGGTAAATAATGAAATGAAGGCAGAAATAAAGATTTTTATTTGAAACCAAAGAGAACAAAGACACAACATACCAGAATCTCTGGGACACATTTAAAGCAGTGTGTAAAGGGAAATTTATAGGACTAAATGCACACAAGATAAAGCAGGAAAGATCTAAAATTAACACCCTAACATCACAATTAAAAGAACTACAGAAACAAGAGCAAACAAATTCAAAAGCTAGCAGAAGACAAGAAATAACTAAGATCAGAACAGAACTGAAAGAGAAAGAGACACAAAAAACCCTTCAAAAATCAATGAATCCAGGAGCTGGTTTTTTGAAAACATCAACAACATTGATAGACTGCTAGCAAGACCAAGAAAGAAGAAAACAGAGAAGAATAAAAAAGACTCAATAAAAAAATGATAAAGGGGATATCAGCACTGATCTCACAGAAATACAAACTACCATCAGAGAATACTATAAACACCTCTACACAAGCAAACTAGAAAGTCTAGAAGAAATGGATAAATTCCATGACACATACACCCTCCCAAGACTAAACCAGGAATATGTTGAATCTCAGAATAGACCAATAACAGGCTCTGAAATTGAGATAATAATTAATAGCCTACCAACCAAAAAAAAAGTTCAGGACCAGAAGGACTCACAGCCAAATTCTACCAGAGGTACAAAGAGGAATTGGTACCATTCCTTCTGAAACTATTCCAATCAATAGAAAAAGAGAGAATCCTCCATATCTCATTTTTTGAGGCCAAAATCATCCTGATACCAAACCCTGGCAGAGACACAAAGAAAAGAGAATTTTAGAACAATATCCCTGATGAACATTGATACAAAAATCATCAATAAAATACTGGCAACCTAAATCCAGCAGCACATCAAAAGGCTTATCAACCATGATCAAGTGGGCTTCATCCCTGGGATGCAAGGCTGGTTCAACATATGCAAATCAATGTAATCCATCACATAAACAGAACAAATGACAAAAACCAGATGATTATCTCAATAGATGCAGAAAAGGGCTTTGACAAAATTCAACTGTCCCTCATGCTGAAAACTCTCAAAAACTAGGTATTGATGGGACATATCTCAAAATCATAAGAGCTATTTATGACAAACCCACAGTCAATATCATACTGAATAGGCAAAAACTGGAGATATTCCCTCTGAAATCTGGCACAAGAAAGGGATTCCCTCAATCTTGCCACTCCTATGCAACATAGTGTTGGAAGTTCTGGCCAGGGCAGTCTGGCAGAAGAAAGAAATAAAGGGTATTCAGTTAGGAAAAGAGGAAGTCAAATTGTCCCTGTTTGCAGATGACATTATTGTGTATTTAGAAAAGCCCATCATCTCAGCACAAAATCTCCTGAAGCTGATAAGAAACTTCAGCAAAGTTCAGAATACAAAATCAATGTGCAAAAATCACAAGCATTCCGATACATCACTAAAAGGCAAACAAAGAGCCCAATCATGAGTGAACTTCCATTCACAATGCCAAAAAGGGAGTAAAATACCTAGGAATCCAACTTACAAGGGATGCAAAGGACCTTTTTAAGGAGAACTACAAACAACTGCTCAACAAAATAAAAGAGAACACAAACAAAGGGAAGAATATTCCATGCTCATGGACAGGAATAATCAATATAGTGAAAATGGCCATACTCCCCAAAGTAATTTGTAGATTCAATGCCATCCCCATCAAGCTACTAATGATTTTCTTCACAGAATTGGAAAAAACTACTTTAAAGTTCATATGGAACAAATAAAAGTGAGTATTGCCAAGATAGTCCTAAGCAAAAAGAATAAAACTGGAGGCATCATGCCAGCTGACTTCAAACGTTACTACAAGTATACAGTAAACAAAACAGCAAGGTAGTGATACCAAAACAGAGATATAGACCAATGGAACAGAACAGAGGCCTCAGAAATAACACCACACATCTACAATCATCTGATCTTTGACAAACCTGGCAAACACAAGGAAAGAGGAAAGGATTCCCTATTTAATAAATGATGCTGGGAAAACTGGCTAGCCATATACGGAAAGTTGAAACTTGATCTCTTTCTTACACTTTATACAAAAATTAATTCAAGATGGGTAAAAGACTTAAATGTTAGACCTAAAACCATAAAAACCCTAGAAGAAAGCCTAGGCAATAGCATTCAGGACATACGCATGGGCAAGGACTTCACGATTAAAACACCAAAAGCAATGGCAACAAAAGCCAAAATAGACAAGTGGGATCTAATTAAACTAAGGAGCTTCTGCATGACAAGGGAAACTACCATCAGAGTGAACATGCAATCTACAGAATTGGAGAAAATTTTTGCACTCTACCCATCTGACAAAGGGCTAATATCCAGAATCTACAAAGAACTCAAACAAATTTACAAGAAAAAAAAAAAAAAAAAAAAAAAACATTGCCATCAAAAACTGGGCAAAGGATATGAATGGACACTTATCAAAAGAAGACATCTATGCCGCCAACAGACACATGAAAAATGCTCATCATCTCCGGTGATCAGAGAAATGGAAAAATGGGAATCAAAGCAACAGTGAGATAACATCTAACAATAGTTAGAATGGCAATCATTAAAAAGTCAGAAAACAACAGATGCTGGAGAGGATGTGGAGAAATAGGAACACTTTTACACCGTTGGTGAAAGTGTCAATTAATTCACACATTGTGGAACACAGTGTGGTGATTCCTCAAGGATCTAGAACTGTAATTACTATTTGACCCAGCAATCCCATTACTGGGTATATACTCAAAGGATGATAAACCATGCTACTATAAAGACACATGCACATGTATGTTTATTACGACACTATTCACAGTAGCAAAGACTTGGCACTAACCAAAATGTCCATCAATGATAGACTGGAAAATGAAAATATGACACATATACACCATGGAATACTATACAGCCATAAAAAAAGATGAGTTCATGCCCTTTGCAGAGACATGGATGAAGCTGGAAAGCATCATTCTCAGCAAACCATAACAAGGACAAAAAACCAAACACCACATGTTCTCATTCATAGGTTGGAACTGAACAGTGAGGTCACTGGGACAGACACAGGGTGGGAAACATCACAAACCAAGACCTGTGGGGGTGTCGGGGGCTGGGGTAGGGATAGCATCAGGAGAAATACTTAAAGTAAATGATGAGTTGATGTGTGCAGCAAGCCAACATGGCACATGTATACCTATGTATCAAACCTGCATGTAGTGCACATATACCCTAGAACTTAAAGTATATAAATAAATAAATAAATAAATAAATAAATAAATAAATAAAACAAAAAAGAAAGGTTTAACTCTGTGAGATGTATCAATACATCAGAAGGTGGTTTTACAGATAGCTTCTTTCTAGTATTTATCTAGGGATATTCAATTTTTCACAATAGGCTTGAAAGGACTCCCAAAGGACACTTTCCAGATTCTAAAAATAGATCGTTTCCAACCTGCTGAATCTAAAGAAAGGTTTAACTCTGTTACATGAATCCGCACATCACAAAGCAGTTTTACAGATAACTTATGCCCCAAAGGGCTCCCAAATTTACCTTCACAGATTCTACAAGATAGTATTTCCAACTCACTGAGTCAAAATAAATGTTTAACAGTGTGAATTGAATCCACACATCACAAAGTAGTTTCACGGAGAGTTTCTTTCGGGTTTCTATCAGGGGATATTTAGGTTTTCAGCAAAAGCCTCAATGTGCTTCAAATGTCTCTTCACAGATTTTACAGCAAAGGGTTTCACCTTCTGAATCACAAAAAAAGTTTAACTCTGTGAGATGAATGCACAAATCACAAATCGGTTTCACAAATAACTTCTTTTAGTTTTATTTGGGTAAATTCAATTTTTTACCATAGGTTTCAATGGGCTCCCAAATGTCCCTTCGCAGATTCTACAAGCAGTTTTTTTCCCAACCTGCTGAATCAAAACAAAGTTTTAAATCTATGAGATGAATCCACACATCACAAATCATTTTCGGAGATAGCTTCTTTCTAGTTTTTACCTAAGGTAATAATTTATTCACCATAGGCCTCAATAAGTTCCAAAATTTCCCTTCACAGGTTCCACCAGAAGAGAATTTCCAATCTGTTGAATCAAAACAAAGGTTTAAATCTGTGAGATAAACTCACACATCACAAAGCAGTTTCCCAGAAAGCTTCTTCCTAGTTTTAATCTGGGAATATTTGGTTTTTCACCAAAGGCCTCAAGGGACTTTCAAATGTCACTTTACAGATTCTACGAGAATTGTGATTCCAACCTGCTGAATCAAAAGAATGTTTTATCTCTGAGAGATGAATCTACAGCTTCTTTCTAGTTTTATCTGGAAATATTTTGTTTTCATCATATTTTCAAATGGTTCCCAAATGTCCCTTTGCAGATTCTACAAGAATTAGTTCCAACCTGCTGAATCAAAATAATGGTTTAAAACTGTGTGTTGAATCTACACATCACAAAGCAGTTCCACAGATAGCTTCTTTCTCGTTTTTCTCTGGAGGTAGTCAGTTTTCCACCCTAGACGTCAGTGTGCTCCCAAATGTCTCTTTGCAGATTGTACAAAAATAGTGTTTCCATTCTACCCAGTTAAAACAAAGGTTTAACTCTGTGAGATGAATCCACACGTCAGAAAGCAGTTTCACAGATAGCTTCTTTCCAGTTTTTATCTGGGGATATTCTGTTTTAAATCACTGAACTCAATGGACAACAAAATGTTCCTACAAAGATTCTACAAGAAGAGTATTTCCAACATGTAGAATCAAAAGAAATGTTTAACTCTGTGAGTTGAACCCACACATCATAAAGCAGTTTCACAGATTGTTACTTCCTAGTTTTTATCTGGGTATTCTGTTTATTGCCATTATCCTCAAAGGACTCCAAAATATCCCTCACAGATTCTACCAGAAGAGGCTTTCTAACCTGTTGCATCCAAGAAAGATTTAACTCTGTGAAATGAATTTACACATCAGAAAGCTGTTACACATTTAGCTTCTTTCTAGTTTTAATCTGAAGATACTTGATTTTTCACCATAGACCTTAATGGGTTCAAAAATGTTCCTTTGTAGATACTACAAGAAGAGTGTTTCAAACCTGCTGAATCAAAGAAAAGTTTATCTCTGAGAGATGAATGCACACACCACAAAGCAGTTTCACAGATAAATTCTAATTTTTATCTGGGGATATTTCATTTTTCATCATAGTCTTCAAAGTGCTCCCAAATGTCCCTTCAAAGATTTTACAAGAAGTTTCTCTCCAACCTGCTAACTCAAAATAAAAGTTTAATTTTGTGAATTGAATCCACACATCACAAAGCAGTTTCACAGATAGCTTCTTCCTTCTTTTTTTCTGAACACATTCTGTTTTTCACCATACACCTCAATGGGCTCCCAAAGGATGCTTGGCAGACTCTACAAATAGGGTGTTTTTAACCTGTTGAACCAAAAGAAAGGTTTAACTCTGTGAGTTGGTTCAACTCATTACAAAGAAGTTTCACAGATAACTTCTTTATAGTTTTCATCTGGGGATATTAGGTTTTCACCATAGGCGTGAAAGTGCTCCCAAATGTCCCGTCACAGATTCTATAAAAAGATATTTTCCTTCCTGCTGAATCAAAACAAAGGTTTAACTCTTTGAGATGAATTTACACAAAACAAAGCATTTTCACATATAGTTTCTTTCCAGTTTTTATCTGCAGGTATTCTGTTTTTTACCATATGCATCAATGGGCTCCTAAATGTCCCTTTGTGGATAATTCAACACGTTTTTCTCCAACCTGTTAAATCAAAAGAAAGGCATAACTCTATGTCTTGAATCCATACATCACAAAGCCGTTTCACAGATACCATCTTTATACTTTTTACCTGAAGATATTTGGCTTTTCACCATAGGCATCAATGTGCTCCCAAATGTCCCTTCACATTTTCTGACAGAAAAGTGTTTCCAACCTGCTGAATCAAAAGAAAATTTTAACACTGTAAGATGAATCCATACATCACAAAGTAGTTTCTCAGATAGGCTTTTGCTCATTTTATCTGAGGATAATCAGTTTTCACCATAGTCCCCAATGGGTTCCCAAATGTCCCTTCTCACATTCTACAAATAAAGGGTTTCCAACCTACTGAATAAAAAGAATGTTTTACCTCTCAGATATTAATCCACACCTCATAAAGGAGTTTCACAGACAGCTTCTTTCTAGTTTTATGAGGGGATATTTTGTTTTCATTGTAGTCCTCAAATGGCTCCCAGTGTCCCTTCGCAGATTCTACAAGAAGCTTGTTTCCAACCTCCTAAAAAAAAAAAGTTTAACTCTGTGCATTGAATCCACACATCACAAAGCACTTCCACTTCCACTTCTTTCTAGTTTTTGTCTGTACGTATTCAGTTTTTCACACTAGGCATCAATGTGCTCTCAAATGTCTCCTCACAGATTCTACAAAAATAGAGTTTCCACTTTGCTAAATCAAAACAAAGGTTTAACTCTGTTAGATGAATTCACAGGTCACAAAGCAGTTTCACACATAGCTTTTTTCTACTTTTTCGTTGGGCGTATTTTCTTTTCACCACAGGCCTCAATGGGCTCCCAAGCATCCCTTCAAAGATTCTACAAGAAGAGTGTTTCCAACCTACTGAATCAAAAGAAAGGTTTAAGTCTGTGAGTTGCATTCACACATCACAAAGCAATTTCACAGAGAGCTTCTTTATAGATGTTTTCTGGGGATATTTGGTTTTTCACCATAAACCTAAATTGGCTCTCAAATGTCCCTTCACATATATTACCAGAAGAGGGTTTTCATTCTGCTGAGTCCAAGAAAGGTTTACCTCTGTGAGATGAATTTACAAATCACAAAGCAACCTCACAGATATCTTCTTTCTTGTTTTTATCTGAAGATATTAGTTTTTTCACTATAGGCCTCAATAAGCTCACGGAAATCCCTTTGCAGATACTAGAAGAGTGTTTCAAACCTGCTGAATCAAAAGAAAGCTTTAGCTGTGTGAGATGAATTTACACACGACAAAGCAGTTTCAGAGATCTTCTTCCTAGTTTTTATGTGGGTATATTGGGTTTTTCACTGTAGACATCAATGTGCTCTCATAAGCTCTTTAGCAATTCTGCTAAAAGAGTGTTTCCTACCTGCTAAATCAACAGAAAGGTTGAACTGTGTGAGATGAATGCATGTATCAGAAAGCAGTTGCACAGATGGTTTCTTTCTACTTTTTATCTGGGGATATCTGGTTTCTCAATATAGGCCTCAATGGGCTCTGAAATGTTCCCTCTCTGATTCTTTCAGAAGAATGTTTCCAATCATGCTAAATCAAAAGACAATTTTAATTTTGAGATGAGTCCACATATCACAAAGCAGTTTCACAGATAGCTTCTGTATAGTTTTTATCTGGGGAAATTTGTTTTTTCATTATAGTTTTCAAGAACTCCCAAATGTCCCTTCACAGATTCTAAAACAAGTTTGCTTCCAACCTGCTAAATCAAAAGAAAAATTTAACTCTGTAACTTTAATCCACAAATCACAAGGCAGTTTCTCAGATAGCTCCTTTCTATTTTTTCTCTCAAGAGAATTGAATCCACACATCAAGAAGTAGTTTCACATAGGCCTTCTTTCTAGTTTCTTTCAGAGGATATTCTGTTTCAAACCATAGGCCTCAATGGTCTCACAAATGTTCCTTCACAGAACTATAAGAAGGGTGTTTCAAACTGCTGAATCAAAAGAAAGTTTTACTTCTGTGATATGATTCCAGATATCACAACGCAGTTTCACAGATAGCTTCTTTCTAGTTATAATCTGGGGATACTCGGTTTTTCATCACAGTTTTCAAAAGGCTCCCAATGTCCCTTAATAGATTCTACGAGAAACTTCTTTTCATCCTGCTTAAGCAAAAGAACGGTTTAACTCTGTGAGTTGAATCCACACATCACAAAGAAGTTTCACAGATAGTTTATTTCTAATTTTCATGTTGGGATATTCTGTTTTTCACCCTAAGAGTCGATGTGCTCCCAAATTTTCCTTCACAGATTCTACATGAAGAGTGTTTCCAACCTGCTGAATCAAAATAAAAGTTTAACTCTGTGTGATTATTCCGCATATCACAAAGTAGTTTCACAGATAACATCTTTCTACTTTTTATCTGGGGAGATTTTATTTCTAACCATAGGCCCCAATGGGCTCCCGAATGTCCCCAGTTTCTTCAAGAAGAGTGTTTCCAACCTGCTGAATCAAAATAAACATTTAACTCTCTGAGTGGAATCCACACATCACAAAGAATTTTCACAGAGGTTCTTTCTAGATTTTATCTTAAAATATTTGATTTTTCACCATAGGCCTCAACGAACTAACAAATATCCCTTTGTAGATTCTATAAAAAGAGGGTTTCCAACCTGCTGAATCAAAACAATGGTTTTACCCTGTAAGATGAATCCATACATCACAAAGCAGTTTCACAGATAGTTTTTGCTGGTTTATATCTGAAGATATTCGATTTTTTATTATAGTTCTCAACGGGCTCACAAATGTTCCTTCACAGATACTAGAAGACGAGTTTGTCAAAACTGATGCCTCAAAAGACAGATTAACCTCTGTGAGGTGAATGCATACATCACAAAGCAGTTTTGCTGATACCGTCTTTCTACTTATTATCAGAAGATATTCAGTTTTACAGCTTAGGCCTCAATGGACTCCCAAACGTCCCTTTGCAGATTCTACAAGTAGAGTGTTTCAAACCTGCTACATCAAAAGAAAGCTTTACCTCTGTTAGGTGAATCCACACATCACAATGCAGATTCACAGATAACTTCTTTCTAGTTTTTTCCTGGGGATTTTCAGTTTTTCACCATAGGAATCAATGGGTTCTGAAATGTCCCTTCACAGATTCTACAAATAGTGCTTCCAAACCGCTGAATAAGAAAAAATGTTTAACTCTGTGATATGAATCCACATATTACCAAGAGTTTTATTCATAGCTCCTTTCTAATTTATATCTGGTGATATTCCATTTTTCACTGTAGTCCTCAATGAACTCCCAGATGTTCCTTTGCTGATTCTACCAGAGTTCCAACCTGTTGAGTAAAAAGAAAGGTTTAACTCTGTGAGGTGAATCCACACATCACAAAGCAGTTTCACAGATCTCTTCTTTCTAGTTTTATTTGGGAATATTTTGTTTTCATCAGAGGCCTTAAAGTGCTCCCAAATGTCCCTTCACAGATTCTACAAGAAGTTATTTTGCAACCTAGTAAATCAAAAGATAGGTTTAACTTTGTGAGTTGAATCCACATATCACAAAGCAGTTTCACAGATAGCTTCTTTCTAGTTTATATCCTCGGATATTTTGTTTTTCACCACAGACCTCAATGGGCCCTCAAATGTCTCTTCACAGATTCTACAAAAAGAGTATTTCCAACATGCTGAATGTAAGGAAAGGTTTAACTCAGTAAGTTAAATCAACAAATCACAAAACAGTTTCACAGACAGCTTCCTTCTAGTTTTTACCTAGAGATATTCAATTTTTCATCATAGTTCTCAAAGTCCTCCCAAATGTCCCTTCACAGATTCTACAAGAAGTTTGTTTCCAGCCTGCTTAATCAAAAGAAATGTTTAACTCTGTGGGTTGAATCTGCATATCACAAAGCAGTTTCACAGATAGCTTCCTTCTAGTTTTTATTTGGGAATATTCAATTTTTCAAACTAAGCATCAATGTGCTCCCAAGTGTCCTTTTGCAGTTTCTACAAGAAGTGTGTTTCCAACCTGCTGAATCCAAACAAAGGTTTAACTCTGTGAGATAAATCCACACATCACTAATCAGCTTCACAGATAGCTTTTTTCCACTTTTGTCTTTGGATATTCGGTTTTACAGAATAGGCTTCAAGGGGCTCCCAAAAATCCCTTCACAGATTCTAAAACAAGAGTGTTTCAAACCTGCTGCATCAAAAAAAAAAATGCTTTACATCTGTGAGATGAATCCACACATCACAAAGCAGTTTCACAGAAAGCTTCTTTCTAGTTTTTTTTTTTTTCTTTTTTTTTTTTTTATCTGGGGAAATTTGCTTTTTCTCCCTAGGTGTCAATGTGCTCTAAATTGTCCCCTCACAGATTCTGCCAGAAGAGTGTTTCCAACATGCTGAATCAAAAGAAACCCTTAACCCTGTAAGGTGAATCCACACATTACAAAACAGTTTCACTCAGCTTCTTTCTAGTTCTTTTCTGGTCATATTCCTTTTTTTCCCCATAGTCCACAGTGGGCTCCCAAATGTTCCTTTGCTGATTCTACCACAACAGTGTTTCCAACATGTTGATTAAAAAGAAAGGTTTAACCCTTGAGGTGAATCCATACATCACAAAGCAGTTTCAAAGATAGCTTCTTTCTAGTTTTTTCTGGGGATATTTGGTTTTTCATCATAGTCTTCAAAGGACTCTGAAATGTTCCTTTGCAAATCCTTCAAGAAGAGAGCTTCCAACCTGCTAAGTCAAAAGTAAGTTTTAACTTTGTTAGTGGAATCCAAACATAACAACACAGTTTCACAGATAGTTTCTTTCTAGTTTTTATCTGCGGATATTCTGTTTTTCACCCCAGGCTTCAACGTGCTCCCAAATGTACCCACACAGATTCTAGCAGAAAAGTGTTTTCATCCTGCTAAAGCAAAGGATAGATTTAGTTCAGTGAGACGAATCTGTACATCACAAAACATTTTCACAAATAGCTTATTTCTAGTTTTTTTCTGGGGATATTCTGTTTTTCATCATAGGCCTCAATTTTCCCCCACATATTCATTCACAGATTCTACAAGAATAGGCCCCAAAAGTCCTTTCACAGATTCTACAAGTAGACTGTTTCCATCCTGGTGAATAAGCAGAAAGGTTTATCTCTGTGAGATAAATCCACACATCATAAAGCAGTTTCACAGATAGCTTCTTTCTAGTTTTTATCTGTGTATATTCAGTTTTTCCCCATAGGCCTCAAGGTGCCCCGAAATCAAATGTCTCTTCAAAGATTCTACAAGAAGAGTATTCTCAACCTGCTGTTTTTTCTAAAAAAGATCAACAAAATTGATATACTGCTAGCAAGACAAATAAAGAAGAAAAGAGAAAGGAATCAAATAGATGCAATAAAAAATGATCCCACAGAAATACAAACTACCATCAGAGAACACTATAGACACCTCTACACAAACAAACTAGAAAATCTGGAAGAAATGGATAAATTCCTTGACAGATACACCCTCCCAAGACTAAATCAGGAAGAAGTTCAATTCCTGAACAGACCAATAACAGGCTCTGAAATTGAGGCAATAATTAATAGACTACAAGCTAAAAGAAGTCCAGGACCAGAAGAATTCACATCCGAATTCTACCAGAGGTACAAGGAGGAGCTGATACCATTCCTTCTGAAACTATTCAAATCAATAGAAAAAGAGGGAATCCTTCCTAACTCATTTTATGAGGCCAGCATCATCCTGATACCAAAGCCTGACACAGACACAACAAAGAAAGAGAATTTTAGACCAATATCCCTGATGAATATGGCTGCAAAAATCCTCAATAAAATAGTGGCAAACCAAATCCAGCTGCACAGTAAAAAGTTTATCCACCATAATCAAGTGGGCTTCATCCCTGAGATGCAAAGCTGGTTCAACATACACAAATCAATAAATGTAATCCAGCATATAAACAGAACCAAAGACAAAAACCACATGATTATCTCAATAGATGCAGAAAAGGTCTTTGACAAAATTCAACAGCCTTTCATGCTAAAAACGCTCAATAAATTCGGTATTGATGGAACATATCTCAAAATAATAAGAGCTATTTATGACAAACCCACAGTCGATATCATACTGAATGGGCAAAAACTGGAAGCATTCCCTCTGAAATCTGGCACAAGAAAGGGATGCCCTCTCTCTTGTCACTCCTATGCAACATAGTGTTGGAAGCTCTGGCCAGAGCAATCTGGCAGAAGAAAGAAATAAAGGGTATTCAATTAGGAAGAAAGGAAGCAATATTGTCCCTGTTTGCAGATGACATGGCTGTATACTTAGAAAACCCCATCATCTCAGCCCAAAATCTCCTTAAGCTGATAAGCAACTTCAGTAAAGTCTCAGGATACAAAATCAGTGTGCAAAAATCACAAGAATTCCTAAACCCAATAACAGACAAACAGAGAGCCAAATCATGGTTGAACTCCCATTCACAATTGCTTCAAAGAGAATAAAATACCTAGGAATCTAAATTACACAGGATGTGAAGGACATCTTCAAGGAGAACTACCAATAACTGCTCACTAAAATAAAAGTGGACACAAACAAATGGAAGAACATTCCATGCTCATGGATAGGAAGAATCAATAACGTGAAAATGACCATACTGCCCAAGGTAATTTATAGATTTCATGTCATCCTCTCAAGTTACCAATTACTTTCTTCACAGAATTGGAAAAAACTACTTTAAAGTTCTTATGGAACCAAAAAAGAGTCCGCATTGCCAAGTCAATCCTAAGCCAAAAGAACAAAGCTGGAGGCATCATGCTACCTGACTTAAAACTATACTACAATGCTGCAGTAACCGGAACAGCATGGTACTGTTACCAAAAAAGAGACATAGACCAATGGAACAGAAAGGATCCCTCAGAAATAATACCACACATCTACAACCATCTGATCTTTGGCAAATCTGACAAAACAAGAAATAGGGAAAGGTTTCCTTATTTAATAAATAGTGCTGGGAAAACTGGCTAGCCATATGTAGAAAGCTGAAACTAGATCCCTCCCTTACACCTTATACAAAAATTAATTCAAGATGGATTAAACACTTAAATGTTAGACTTAAAAACCACAAAGACCCTAGAAGATAACCTAGGTGATACCATTCATGACATAGACATAGGCAAAGACTTCATGTCTAAAACACCGAAAGCAATGGCAACAAAAGCCAAAATTGACAAATGGGATCTAATTAAACTAAAGAGCTTCTGCACAGCAAATGAAGCCACCATCAGAGTGAATAAGCAAGCTACAAATGCGAGAAAATTTCTGCAATCTACTCATTTGACAAAGGTCTAATAACCAGAATCTACAAATAACTCAAACAAATTTACGAGAAAAAAAAAAAAAAACAACTCCATCAAAAAATCAGCAAAGGATATGAACAGACAATTTTCAAAAGAAGGCATTTATGCAGCCAATAGACACATGAAAAAGTGCTCATCATTACTAGCCATCAGAGAAAGGCAAATCAAAACCACAATGAGATACCGTATTACATCAGTTAGAATGGTGGTCATTAAAAAGTCAGGAAACAACAGGTGCTGGAGAGGATGTGGAGAAATAGGAACACTTTTACACTATTGGTGGGACTGTAAACTAGTTCAACCATTGTGGAAGACAATGTTGGAATTCCTCAAGGATCTAGAACTAGAAATACCATTTGGCCCAGCCATCCCATTACTGGATATATACTCGAAGGATTGTAAATCACGGTGCTATAAAGACACATGTACACATATATTTATTGCAGCACTATTCACAATAACAAAGACTTGGAATCAATCCAAATGCCCATCAATGATAGAGTGGATTAAGAAAATGTGGCACATATACAACACGAAATACTATGCAGTCATTAAAAAGGATGAGTTCATGTCCCTCATAGGGACATGGATGAAGCTGGAAACCATCATTCTTAGCAAACTATCACAAGGACCAAAAACCAAACACTGCATGCTCTCACTCATAGGTGGGAACTGAACAGTGAGAACAGTTAGACATAGAGTGGGGAACATCACACACTGGGGCCTGTCATGGGGTGGGGGGAGGGATAGCATTAGGAGATATACCTAATGTAAATGACAAATTAATGGATGCAACACACCAACATGGCACATGTATACATATGTAACAAACCTGCATGGTGTTCACATGTACCCTAGAACTTAAAGAATAATAGTAATAAAAAAAATACAGAAATTTAGCTGGGCATGGTGGCAGGCACCTGTATTCCCAGGTATTTGGGAGGCTGTGGCAGCAGAATTGCTTGATCCCAGGAGGTGGAGGTTGCAGTGAGCTGAGATGACAGAGCAAGACTCTCTCTCCAAAACAAACAAACAAACAAACAAACAAATAACAGGTGTTTGGGATGATGAATACACTAATATACTAATTATCCTAATCTGATCACTATACATTATATGTATCAAAACTTCACTATGTACCCTATGACTATATGCAGTTATTTGTCAATTAAAATTTAAATTAAAAAAGAAAAAAACTCTTTCCAACCTGCTGAATGTAAGGAGAGGTTTAACTTGTTGAGTTAAATTGACATATTGCAAAGCAGTTTCATAGATAACTTCTTTCTAGTTTTTAATCTGGAGATATTCCAGTTTTCATCATAGTCCTCAAAAGGCTCCCAAATGTCCCTTCACAGATTCTACAAGAAGTTCGTTTCCAGCCTACTTAATCAAAATAAACCTTTAATTCTGTGAGTTGAATCTACATATCACAAGGTAGTTTCACAGAAACCTTCCTTAGATTTTTTAATCTGTGGATATTCAGTTTTTCACCCTAGGCGAAAATGTGCTCCCAAATGTCCCTTCTCAGTTTCTACAAGATGCGTGTTTCCAATTTGCTGAATTCAAACAAAGGTTTAACTCTGAGCGTTGAATCCACACGTCACAAAGCAGTTTTACAGAAAACTTCTTTGACTGGGGATACGTGGTTTTTCAACATAGGCTTAAATGACTCCAACATGTCCATTTGCAGATTCTACCAGAAGAGTGTTTCCAACCTGCTGATTCAAAAGAAAGATTTAACTCTGTGAGTTGAATCCACACATCACAAAGCAGTTTCACAGATGGCTTCTTTCTAGTCTTTATCTGGGGATTCTCTGTTTTTCATCACAGTCTTAAATGTCTCTCAAATAGGTCTTCACGGATTCCACAAGAAGTTTCTTTCCAACATGCTTAATCAAAAGAAAGGTTAAACTCTGTGAGTTTAATCCACACATGACAAAGAAGTTTCACAGATAGCTTTTTTCTAGTTTTAATTGTGGAATATTCGGATTATCACCTTAGGCATCAATGTACTCTAAAATGATCCTTCACATATTCTACAAGAACAACCTGTTGAATCAAAGCAAAGGTTTACCTCTGTAAAATGAATCCGTATCACAAAACAGTTTCACAAATAGCTTCTTTCTACTACTTATCTGGGAATATTTGACTTTTCATTTTAGGCCACAATGGGCTCTGAAATGTCCCTTCACAGTTTCTGCAAGGAGAGTGTTTCCAACCTACTGAATCAAACTAAAGATTTAACACTATGAGTTCAATCTACACATCACAAAGTAGTTTCACAGAGAGCTTCTTTCTAGTTTTTATTTGAGGATATTGGGTTTCTCACCATAGGCATCAGTAGACTCACAAATGTCCCTTTGCCCATTCTACTAGAAGAGTGTTTCCAACCTGCTGAATCAAAATAAAGGTTTAATTCTGTGAGATGAATCCACACGCCATGAAACAGTTTCACAAATACCTTCTTTGTAGGTTTTATCTGAAAATATTCGGATTTTTTACCATAGGCCTCAATGGATTCACAAATGTCCTTTTGCAAATACTACAAGAAAAGTGTTTCTAACCTACTGCATCAAAAGACACCTTTACTTCTGTGAGATGAATCCACACATCACAAAATAGTTAGGCAGATAGCTTGCTTCTGGTTTGTATCTGAGGATACTCAATTTTCACCATAGGCATCAATGTGATTCCAAATGTCTATCTGCAGATTCTACAAAAGAGTTTTCTAACCTGCTGTCAAGAGAAAGGTTTAACTGTGTGAGATGAAACTGCACTTCACAAAGTAGTTTCACAAATAGCTTCTTTCTACTTTTATCTCGGGATATTTGGTTTTCACCATATGTCTCGGTGGGCTCCCAAATGTTTCTTTGCTGATACTACTCAAACAGTGTTTTCAACTTGGTGAAAAAACAAACAAACAAACAAACAAACAAACAAACAAAAAAACAGGTTTAACTCTGTGAGATGAATCCATGCATCACAAAGCAGATTCACTGATAGCTTCTTTCTAGTTTTAACTGGAGGTATCTGGTTTTTTATAATAGTCTTCCATGGGCTCCCAAATGTCCCTTCATAGATTCTCAAGAAGTTTGTTTCCAACCTGCTAAATCAACAGAAAGGCTTAACTTTGTAAGTTGCAGCCACACATCATAAAGCAGTCCCACCAATAGCTTTATTTTAGTTTTATCTGGGAATATTCAGTTTTCCTCCTAGGCGTCAATGTGCTCCCAAACGTCCCCTTGTAGATTCTACCAGAAAATATTTCCATCCTGCTGAATTAAAAAAAATAATAATTCTGTGTGATGAATCCACACATGATAAAGCAGTGTCACAGATAGCTTTTTTCTAGTTTTATCTGGGGATATTTGGGTTTTGCAGACTATACAAAAGAGTGTTTCCAGCCTGCTGAATCAGTAGAAAGGCTTAGCTCTGAGTTGAATCCACACATCAGCAAGCAGTTACACAGATAGCTTCTTTCTACTTTTATCTTGGGATATTTGGATTTTCACCATAGACCTCAATGGTATCTTAAATGTACCTTCACAGATTCTACAGGAAGAGTGTTTCCAACCTGTTGAATCAAGAGAAATGTTTAACTCTGTGAGATGAATCCACACATCACAAAACATTTCACCAAGAGCTTTTTTTCTAGTTTTATCTGAGGATATTCCATTTTCACCATAGGCCTCAATTGGCTCACAAATATCTCTTTGTAGACTCTACGAGAGAAGTGTTTCCATTCTGCTGAATAAAATAAATGTTTAAGTCTGTGAGATGAATCCACCCATTACAAGGCAGTTTCACAAATAGATTCTTTCTAGTTTTATCGAAGGATATTCTCTTTTCACCACAGACATCAATTGCCTCCCAAATATCCCTTCGCAGATTCTACAAGAAGAGTATTTCCAACATGCTGAATCAAAAGAAACGTTTAACTCTGTGAGATGAGTACACACATTAAAAGAAATTTTACAGATAGCTTCTTTCTACTTTTATCTGGGGATATTTGTTTTTTGTTGTAGGTTTCAAAGGGCTACAAAACATCCCTTTGTAGATTCTACAAATAGACTGTTTTCAACCTGTGGAATCAAAATAAAGGTTTAACTCTGTGAGTTGATTTAATGCATCACAAAGCTGTTTCCCAGAGAGATTGTTTATAGTTTTATCTGGGGATATTATGTTTTCCACCATAGGCCCCAATGGGCTCACAAATGTCCCTTCACAGTTTCTACCAGAAGAGGGTTTACAACCTGCTGAATCAAAAGAAAGTTTTAACTCTGTGAAATGTAAAACAAATTAAATGGCAGTTTCACAGATGTATTTTACTAGTTTTATCTGAGGATATTCCATTTCTCACCATAGACCTCAATGGCCTCCCAAATGTCCCTCCACAGATTTGATAAATACAGTGTTTCCATCGTACTGCATAAAAGAAAAGTTTAACTCTGTGAGGTGAATCCAGACATCAAAATGCAGTTTCTTATGTAGCTTCTTTCTAGTTTTATCTGGATAAATATGGTTTTCACCTTAGGCATCAATGTGCTCCCAAATGTCCTTTCACAGATCCTATGAAAAGACTGTTTCCAAACTGCTGAATCAAAGGAAAAGTTTGAATCTGTTAGCTGAATCCACACATCACAAAGCAGTTAAACAGATAGCTTCTTTATAGTTTTGTCTAGGAATATTCATTTTTTAACATAGGCCTCAATGGGATCCCAAATGTCCCTTCACAGGTTCTACCATAAGAATGTTTTCAAACTGCTTAATAAAAGGAAAGGTGAGATGAATCTTTCATCTCACAGAATTAACTCTGTGAGATGAATCCTCACATCACAAAGCAGTTTGACAGATAGCTTCTTTCTGGTTTTATCTGGGGACATTCCATTTTCACTGTAGGCCTCAATTTGCCCCAAATGTCCATTCGCACATTCTACAAGAAGTTTGTTTCCATGCTGCTAAATAAAAGAAAGTTTCAAGTAGGTTAGTTGAATTGACACATCACAAAGCAGTTTCACAGATAGCTTCTTTCCAGTGTTTATCTGGTGAGATTCGGTTTTCACTGTAGGCATCAATATGCTCCCAAATGTCTCTTCGCAGATTCTACAAGAAGAGTGTTTCAAACCTGCTGAATCAAAATAAAAGTTGAACAATGTTAGATGAATCCACATACCACAAAGCAGTTTTACAGATAGCTTCTTTCTTGTTTTATTTGGGCTTCTTCTGGTTTTACCATAGGCATCAATGTGCTCTTCTATGTCCCTTTGCAGATTCAACAAAAAAAGTCTTTCCAAACTATTGAATCAAGAGATATTTTATCTCTGTGAAATGAATCCACACATCAAAAGCAGTTTCACAGATAGCTTCTTNTTCAAGTAGGTTAGTTGAATTGACACATCACAAAGCAGTTTCACAGATAGCTTCTTTCCAGTGTTTATCTGGTGAGATTCGGTTTTTCACTGTAGGCATCAATATGCTCCCAAATGTCTCTTCGCAGATTCTACAAGAAGAGTGTTTCAAACCTGCTGAATCAAAATAAAAGTTGAACAATGTTAGATGAATCCACATACCACAAAGCAGTTTTACAGATAGCTTCTTTCTTGTTTTTATTTGGGCTTCTTCTGGTTTTTACCATAGGCATCAATGTGCTCTTCTATGTCCCTTTGCAGATTCAACAAAAAAAGTCTTTCCAAACTATTGAATCAAGAGATATTTTTATCTCTGTGAAATGAATCCACACATCAAAAGCAGTTTCACAGATAGCTTCTTCCTACTTTTTATCTGAAGATGTTCGCTTTTCACCATAAACCTCAATGGGCTCTCAAATGTCCCTTCACAGATTCTACAAGAAGAGTGTTTTCAACCTACTGAATCAAAATAAAGGTTTAACTCTGTGAATTGAATATTCGCACCACAAAGCAGTTTCACAGAGAGCTTCTTTCTATTTTTTATCAGAAGATATTAAGTTTTTCACCATAGGCCACAATGGGTTATGAAATGCCTCTTTGCAGATTCTATCAGAAGAGTATTTCTAACCTGCTGATGCAAAAGAAAGGTTTAACTCTGTGAGATGAATCCACACTTCACAAAGCAGTTTCACAGATAGCTTCTTCCTAGATTTTATCTGGGGATACACAGTTTTAACTCAAGACATCAATGTGCTCACAAATGTCCCTTCGCAGATTCTACATGAAGAGTGATTACAACCTACTGAATTAAAATAAACGTTTAACTCTGTGAGATAAATCCAACATCACAAAACAGTTTAGTTTCTTTCTACATTTTATATGGGCACATTCAGTTTTTCATCATAGGCCTCAATGTGCTCTCAAATAGCCCTTCACAGATTCTACAAAAAAAGTGTTTGCAACGTGCTTAATCAAAATAACGTCTTCATTCTCTCAGATGATTCCACACATCACAAAGCAGTTTCACAAATAGCTTTTTTATAGTTTTTATCTGGGAATATTCTGTTGTCATTATAGACCTCAATGGGATCAGAAATGTCCCTTCACCAATTCTACTAGAACAGGATTTCCAACCTGCTGAATCAAAACAAAATTTTAACTGTGTGATATGAATCCACACTTCACAAAGCAGTTTCACAGACAGCTTCTCTCTGCTTTTCATTTGGGGATATTCAGTTTTTCACCATAGGCCTCTTTGGGTGCTTCATGTCCTTTTGCAGATTTTACAAGAAGGGTGTTTCCAACCTGCTGAATCAAAATGGAAGTTTAACCTTGTGAGTTGAATCCACACATCACAAAGGAGTTTCACTGATAGCTTCTTTCCAGTTTTATCTGGGGATACGGTGTTTTTCACTGGAGGCCTTAATGGACTCCTAAATGTTTCTTGCAAATTCTGCAGAAAAAGTGTTTCCAACCTGCTGAATCAAAAGAAAAGTTTATCTCTGTGAGTTGAATCCACACATCGCAAAGCAGTTTCACAGAAAGCTTCTTTCTCCTTCGTATCT
Source organism: Rhinopithecus bieti (assembly GCF_001698545.2). Classification (NCBI taxonomy): domain Eukaryota; kingdom Metazoa; phylum Chordata; class Mammalia; order Primates; family Cercopithecidae; genus Rhinopithecus; species Rhinopithecus bieti. Next base: position 77,094 of record NW_016816794.1, read on the forward strand.
GGAAATATTTCGTTCTTCACCACTCATCACTATTTTTGTCCTCAATGGTCTTTCAAATGTCCCTTCACAGATTCTACAAAAAGTTTTTTCTCAATCAACTAAATCCAAAAAAAAAATTAACTCTGTGAGTTGAATTTATGAATCACAAAACGGTTTCATAGATATCTTTTTTCTAATTTTTTCTGGGGATATTCAGGTTTTCAAACAAGACATCAATATGCTCCAAAATGTCCCTTTGAAGATTCTACCAGAGGAGTGATTTTAACCTGCTATATCAAAAGATAGGTTTAGCTCTGTAAGATGAATCCACAAATCACAATTCAGGTTCACAGAGTGCTTTTTTCCAGTTTTCATCTGGGTACATTTTGTTTTTCACCATAGGCCTCAGTGTGCTTACAAATGTCCCTTTGCAGATTCTACCAGAAGAGGGCTTCCAACCAGTTGAATAAAAAGAAACATTTAGCTTTGTGGGATGAATCCACACATCACAAGGTAGTTTTATGGATAGATTATTTCTAGTTTTTTTCTGGAATTATTTGGTTTTCCACTACAGGAGCTAATGTGCTCCCAAATATCCCTTTGCAGATTCTAAGAAGAGAGTGTTTCCAAATTTCTGAGTTAAAAATAAAGGTTTAACACTGTGAGATGAATCCACACACCACGGAGTAGTTTCACAGACAGCTTCTTTGTAGTTTTATCTGGGGATATTCGGTTTTCACCAGAGCCCTCAATGGGCTTCCAAATGTCCTTTCGCAGATTCTACACGAAGTTTGTATCCAACACGATAAATCGAAAGAAAGGCTTAACTCTATGCGTTGAATTCGGGTATCCCAAAGAAGTTTTACAGACATCATCTTTCCAGTTTTTATTTTGGAATGTTCTGTTTTACAGGCGAGACTTATATGTGCTTTCAAATGTATGTTTGCAATTTTCACAAGAAAATTGTTTCCAAATTGCTGAATCAAAACAAAGGTTTAACTTCGTGAGATGAATCCACACATCACAAAGCTGTTTCACAAAGAGCTTATTTCTAGTATTTATCTGGGGATATTTGATTTTTTTACCACAGGCCAAAATTGGCTCACAAATGTTTCTTCGCAGATTCTACCAGAAAAGTGTTTCCAAACTGCTGAATCAAAACAAAGGTTTAACTCTGGAGATGAATCTACACATTATAAAGCAGTTTCACAGATAGTTTCTTTCTAGTTTTATCTGAAGATATTCGGTTTTCACCATAGGCCATAATGGGATCTTAATTATTCCCTTGTAGTTTCTGTAAGAAGAGTGATTGCAACCTGTTAAATCAAAAGAAAGGTTTAACTCACTGAGATGAATCCCCACATCACAAAGCAGGTTCAAAGATAGCTTCTTTCTACTTTTTATCTGGGGATATATGGTTTTTACCCATAGGCCACAATGGGCTCCCAAACGTCCCTTCACAGATTCTACCAGAGGAGTGTTTGACACCTGCTGAATCAAAATAAAGGTTTAACCCTATGACTTGAATTGACACATCCTAAAGCAGTTTCACAGAGAGTTTCTTTCTTATTTTTATTCTGGTATATTGGCTTTTTTAACAAGGCCTCAATGTGCTCCTAATTGCCCCTTGGCAGACTCCGTGTGAGATGAATCGACGCATCACAAAGCAGTTTCACAGATAGCTTCTCTCTAGTTTTCATCTGGGGATATTTGGATTTTTCACCATAGGTAGAAATGTGCTCCCAAATATCCCTTTGCAGATTTTACAAAAAGAGTTGCTTTTCAACCTGCTGAATTGAAAGAAAGATTTAACTCTGTGAGATGAATCCAGACATCACAAAGCAGTTCCACACATACCTTCTTTCTAGTTTTAATCTGAGCATATTCTGTTTTTCATCATAAGCCTGTATGGGCTCCCTCTTGTTCCTTCACAGATTCCACAAATAGAGTGTTTCCAACCTGCTGTATAAAAAGAAAGGTTTAACTATGTGAGATGAATCTGCACATCACAAAGCAGTTTCACTGATAGTTGCTTTCTAGTTTTATCTGGAGACATTCTGTTTTCACCGTAGACCTCAATGTGGTCTCAAAAGACCCTTCGCAGATTCAACCAGAAGAGTGTTTCCCACCTGCTGAATGAAAGCAAGGTTAAAGTTCGTTAGATTAATCCACACATCACAAATCAGTTTCACAGATAGCTTCTTTCTAGTTTTTTTATAGGGATATTCTACTTTTCACCATAAGCCACAAAGCCATCCCAAATGTCCCTTCACAGATTCTACAAGAAGAGGATTTTCAACCTACTGAGTCAAAAGAAATGTTTAACTGTGAGAGACGAATCGACCCATCGCAAAGCAGTTACATGGATAGCTTCTTTCTAGTTTTATGTGGCAATATTCAATTTTCAAAATAGGTGTCAATTTGCTCCAAAAGTTGCTTTGCAGATTATACAAATAGAGTCTTTCCAACCTGCTGAATGACGAGAAGATTTACCTCTGTGAGATGAATCCACACATCACAAAGCAGTTTCACAGGTAGCTTCTCTCTACTCTTTATCTAGGGATATTCGGTTTTTCACCCCAGGCCTCAGTGGGCTCCCAAATGTCCCTTTGCAGATATTAACAGAAGAGTGTTTCCAACCTGATGAACCAAAAGAAAAGTTTAACTCTGTGAGATGAATTCACACATCACAAAGCAGTTTCACAGATAGCTTCTTTCTAGTTTTTATCTGGGCATATTCTGATTTTTTAACCAAAGGCCTCAATTTGCTGCTAAAAGTCCCTTCACAGATTCTAACTAAAAGAATGTTTCCCTCCAACTGAATAAAAAGAAAGTTTTAACTCTGTGAGTTGAATCCACACATCACAAAGCAGCTTCACAGATAGTTTCCTTCTAGTTTTTATTGTGGATATTTAATTTTCCACCCTAGGCCTCAATGGGCTTTCAAATATCCCTTAGCAGATTCTACAAGATGTTTGTTTTCAACCTGCTTAATCAAAGGAAAGGTTTAACTCTGTAAGATGAATCAACACAACAGAAAGCATTTTCATAGGTAGGTTCTTTGCAGTTTTTCTCTGGGTATATTCTGTTTTTCACTGTAGGCCTCAACAGGCTCCCAAATGTCACTTTGCAGATTATACAACAAGTTTTTTTTACAACCTTCTGAACCAAGAGAAAGGTTTACCTCTGTGAGATGAATCCACACATCACAAAGCAGTTTCATAGGTATTTTCTTTATAGTTTTATCTGGGGATTTTTTTTTTTTTCACAGTAGGCATCAGTGAACTCCCAAATGTCCCATCACAGATTCTACAAGGAGAGTGTTTCCAAAGTGGTGAATCAAAATAAAGTTTTAACTCTGTGAGTTGAATCTACACATCACAAAGCAGTTTCACCGAGAGCTTCTTTTACTTTTTTTCTGGTGATATTCTGTTTTCACCATAGGTTTCAATGTGTTCCCAAATGTTCCTTCACAGATTTTACAAAAGAGTCTTTACAACCTGCTAAATCTAGAGAAAGGTTTAATTCTGCAATATAAAATCACACATCACAAAGCAGTTTCACAGATTTTTTTTTTTAATTTTTATCTGGGATTATTCTGTTTTTCACCATAGGCCTTAATGTGCTTTTAGATGTTGCTTTGATTATTCTACCAGAAGAGTGTTTCAACCTGTTGAATCAAAGGAAAGTTTTATCTCTGTTAGATGAATCCATAAATCACAAACCAGTTTCACAAATAGCTTACTTGTAGATTTTCTCTCAGAGTATCTGTTTTCACCATAGGCCTCAATGTGCTCCCAAATGTCTCTTCACAGATTCTGTGAAAAGATTGTTTCCAACGTGCTGAATCAAAAGAATGGTTTAACTCTGTGACATAAATCCACACATCAAGAAATAGTTTTACAGACAGCTTTTGTTTTGTTTTGTTTTATCTGGAGATATTCGGTTTTCACCATAGTACTCAATGGGCTCCCAAATGTCCTTTTGAAGAGTTTACAAATAGAGTGTTTCCAATCTTCTGAATAAAAAGAAAGGTTTTACTCTGTGAGAGGAATCCACACATCACAAGATAGTTTCACAGACAGCTTCTTTATAGTTTTCTTCTGGGAATATTCTTTTTTCATTGTAGGCCTCAATGGACTTCAAAATGTCCCTTTGCAGATTCTACCAGAAGAGTGTCTCCAACGTGCTGAATCAAAAGAAATGTTTAATTTTGTGAGATAAATCCACACATCACAAAGCAGTTTCACACATAGCTTCTTTCTAGTTTTTATCTGGGGGTATTTGGTTTTTCATCATAGCCCTCAAATTGCTCCCAAATGTCTGTTCAAAAATTCTAAAACAAGTTTGCTTCCAACCTGCTATATCAAAAGAAAGTTTAACTTTGTGAGGTGAATCCACGCATTACAAAGCTGTTACATAGATAGCTTCTTTCTAGTTTTTAAATTAGGATATTCAGTTTTTTATTTTAGAACTTAATGTGCTCCCAATTATGACTTCACAGATTCTACAAGAAGAGTGTTTTCAAACTGTTGAATCAAAGAAAAGATTTAACTTTGTAAGATGAATCCACACATCACAATCAGTTTCACAGATAGTTTCTTTCTACTTTTTATCTGGGGATATTTGGTTTTTCACCACAGGCCTCAATGGTATCCCAAATGCCACTTCAGAGATTCTACAAGAAAAGTGTTTCCAACTTGCTTAATCAAAATAAAGGATTAACTCTGTTGAGTTGAATCCACACATCACAAAGCTGTTTCACATAGAGCTTCTTTCTAATTTTTATCTGGGGATATTCAGTTTTTTACCTTTGGCTCGTGTGTGCTCCCAAATGTACCTTCGCAGGTTCTACAAGAAGAGTGTTTCCAACCTGTTGAATCAAAACAAAGGTTTAACTTTGTGAGATGAATCCACACATCACAAAGCAGTTTCACAGGGAGCTTCTTTCTAGTATTAATCTGGGAATATTTGTTTTTTTCACCATAGGCCACAATTGACTCACAAATATCTCTTCGCACATTCTACTAGAAGAGTGCTTCCAACCTGCTGAATCAAAACAAAGGTTTAACTCTGTGAGATGAATCTGCACATTACAAAGCAGTTTCACAGATAGCTTCCTCCTTTTTGTTATCTGAAGATACTTGGTTTTTCACTGCAGGCCATAATGGGATTTGAATTTTAGCCTCAGAGATTCTGTAAGAAAAGTGATTCCAACCTGCTGAATCATAAGGTTGAACTCTCTGAGATGAATCCCCACATCACAAAGCAGATTCACAGATGGCTTCTTTCTAGTTTTTATTCGGGGATATACCATTTTTCCCCATAGGCCTCAAAGGGCTCCCAAATGTCCCTTCATAGATTCTACAAGAAGAGTGTTTCCCACCTGCTGAATCAAAATGAAGGATTAACCCTGTGGGTTGAATCCTCGCATCTTGAAGAAGTTTTACAGTGAGCTTCTTTCTAGTTTCTATGTTGGTATATTCAGTTTTTCACTGTAGGCCTCAATGCGCTCCTAATTGTTCCTTGGAAGATTCTACAAATAGAGTGTTTCCAACCTGCTGAAACAAAATGAAGGTTTAACTCTCTGAGATGAATCCAGACATCATAAAGCAGTTCTACATATAGCTTCTTTCTAGTTTTCATCTGGGGATATTCAGTTTTTCACTTTAAGTCTCAATGGACTTCTATATGTACCTTTGCAGATTCTACCATAAGAGTGTTTCCAAGCTGCTGAACCAATAGAATGGTTTAACTCTGTGAGATGAATCCACATAGCATAAAGAAGTTTCACAGATAGTTTCTTGCTCCTTTTTATTTAATGATATTCAGTTTTTTACCATAGGATCAATGGGCTCCCAATTGTCCCTCTGCAGACTGTACAAAAAGAGTGTTTCCAACCTGCTGACTCAAAATAAAAGTTTACCTTTCAGAAATGAATGCATACATAAAAAACATTTCCACAAAGAGCTAATTTCTAGTTTTATCTGGGGATGTTAGATTTTCACCATACTACTCAAAAAGCCGACAAATGTCCCTTTGTAAACTCTACCAGAAGAGGGTTTCCAACCTTCTGAATCAAAAGAAAGGTTTAACTCTGTGAAATGAATCCACACATCACAAAACACTTTCACAGATAGCTTCTTTCTAGTTTTCATCTGGGGATTTTTGGTTTTTCACCATAGGCCTCAATGGGTTCCCAAATGTCACTTGGCAGGTTCTACAGAGTGTTTCTGACCTGCTGAATAAAAAGCAAACTTTAATTCTGTGAGATGAATCCACACATCACAAAGCTGATGTTTCACAGATTGCTTCTGTCTAGTTTTGTCTGGGGATATCAAGTTTTCACCATAAGCCTCAATGAGCTCCCAAATTTCTCTTTGCAGAATCTACCAGAAGAGGATATCTAATTTGCTGATCAGAAGAATTGTTTAACTCTGTGAGAGGAATCCACACATCATAAAAAAATTTCACAGATAACTTCTTTCTAGTTTTATCTGGGGATATTAGGTTTTCACCATAAGCCTCAATTTGCCCCAATGTCCCTTCACGGATTCTACAAAAGAGTGTTTCAATCTGCTGAATTTAAAAAAATGACTTAACTGTGTGATGAATCACAAAGCAGTTTCACAGGTTGATTCTTTGCAGTAGTTATCTGGGGATATTCGATCTTTCACCATAGGCCTCAATGGACTCACAAACGTCCATTTGCAGACTCTGTAAGAAGAGAGTTTCCAACCTACTGAATCAAAAGAAAGGTTTTCACTTAGAGACGAATGCACACATAACAATATAGTTCCACAGATAGCTTCATTTTAGTTTTTAATCAGTGGATATTAGGTATTTCACTGCAAGCCTCAAAAAGCTTTCAAAGGTCCTTTTTTAGATTCTACAAGAAGGCTTTTTCCAACCTCCTGAATGAAAAGAAAGATTTAACTCTGTCAAATTAACCCACACATCATAAAGCAGTTTCACAGGTTGCTTTCTTCCAGTTTTTACCTGGAAATATTTGGATTTTCACTGTAGGCCTCAAAGGGCTCCCAAATGTACCTTCACAGATGCTACAAGAAGAGTGTTTCCAACCTGCTGTTTGAGAAGAAAGGTTTAACTCTGTGGAATGAATCCACACATCACAAAGCATTAAGACATAGATTCTTTCTAGTTTTTATCTAAGGTTATCAGTTTTCCACCATAGGCTTCAATGGGTTCCCAAATGTGTCTTCACAGATTCTCTAAAAGAGTGATTCCAGCCTGCTGAATAGAAACAAGTGTTTACTTATGTGAGATGAATCCACACATCACAAAAAAGTTTCACAGATAGTTTCTTTCCAGTTTTCATCTGGGCATATTCAGTTTTTCATCATAAGCCTCAAAAGACTCTCAAATGTCTTTTCACAGATTCCACAAGAAGAGTGCTTGAAACCTGCTGAATCAAAAGGCAGTTTTATCTATGACAGATGAATCCACACATCACATTTTCACGGATAGCTTGTTTCCAGTTTTTATCTAAGGGTATTCTGTTTTTCACCATAGGCCTCATTTGGCTTTCAGATGTCTCTTTGCATATTCTATAAGAAGAGTGTTTACAACCTACTGAATCAAAAGAAAAGTTTATCTCAGTGAGATGAATCCACACATCACAAACAGTTTCACAGATATCTTCTTTCTAGTTTTTATCTGGGTATTCATGTGTTTCACCATTGGTATCAATGTATTCCCAAATACCACTTTGTCGATTCTATAAAGTTTTTCCAACTTGCTGAATGAAAATAATATTTTAGCTCTGTGAATTGTATCCACAAATCACAAAGCAGTTTTACAGAGTACTTCTTTCCAGTTTTTATCTTGGATTTATTTTTTTCATCATAGGCCACAATGGGCTCCAAAATATCTCTTCTCAAATACTACACATAAAGTGTTTCCAACCTGCTGAGTAAAAAGGAAAGTTTACCTCCTTGTGACAAATACACTCATCACAAAGCAGTTTCTCAGATGCTTCTTTCTAGTTTGTATCTGGGTATATTCGCTTTTTCATCATAGGCTTCAATGGGCTCCCAAGTATTCTTTTGCAGGTTTTACAATAAGAGTGTTTCCAACCTGCTGAATCAAAAGAAACGTTTATCTCTGTGAGATGAATCTCCACATCATAAAGCAGTTACACAGATAGCTTTCCTCTAGTTTTAACTGAAGACTTTCAGTTTTCACCATAAGCCTCAAAATCTCAACAAATGACCCTTCTCAGATTCTACAAGAAGAGGATTTTCAACCTGCTGAATCAAAAGAAAGGTTTTACTCCATGAGTTGAATCCACAAATCACAAACCAGTTTCACAGCTTCTATCAAGTTTTTATCTGGATAAATTCTGGTTTTCACCATAGGCCTCAATGGGCTTCCAAATATTCCTTGGCAGATTTTGCCAGAAGAGTATTTTCTTATTTTTTTCACGTTTTTATTCATTTTAATAAACGTGATTGTAACGTGTAAAAACTTAAGCAGTAATAATTTTTTCCGATTAATCACAACCTCATTGTTCGGTAGAACTACATTTCACTCTATCTGGCTGCATTACAAAAGATGTCCTGGTACTGTATTTCTCACCGCAGTTATTTCTAGGTATCTCAATAATTTTATATGGTATTACATGAAATTATAATATTTTTATATATGGTTACATGAAATATTTATTGTTGCTTTTTCTTTTTTAAAAGTGATTACTAGAAACATTTTACAATTAATATGTCTTACCAGAATATTTCTGTTTCAACAACGCTGCTATGAAGACATCTTAAGATCTATAGAGTTAAGAAGCTTGGGGCAATACCCAGAGAAACTGACTGCTTGGTTTTATTTGAAGCAGGCTTTCATATTTCCTTCTAGGTTGTCCAGCTCTGTTTAAAAGGAGGAAAAATACGACAGAGAGAGGAGAGGAGCATAGCTCAGTGAATGGAGCTCAGCAGAGTTCTGGACTCCAGCTCCACTACTTACCACTTACCAAGTGTTACAGAACCTCCCTGAACTTCAATCTCTTCATCTGTAAAACGCTGAAAGTAATCTTACCCACCCTAAAGGGCTGCCTGGAGGATTAAACCTGATACTCTATGTAAAGAGCTTAGCATGGAGCCTGACACATCATATATGCCCAATAGATATTTGGGATGTTTATTACTTGGGAATAAAGAAGGTGCAAATGATTTCCTTTGTGTTGTTTAGCTCAGTTTGCCAGTACAAGAGGGTGCATCCTGTCCACATGTCTCTTCATTTATCTTTCTTGCAAAGATAGAAAGAAAAGAAAACTTTTCTGCTGCAGCAAAAGGAAACTTTAACTCTGAGAGATGAATTTACACAACACAAACAGTTTCACTGGTAGCTTTTTTATGGTTTTTATCTAAGGATATTATGGTTTTCAACATAGTCCTCAATGATTCCAAAATGTCCCTTCATAGATTCTACAAAAAGAGTCTTTCAAACTTGCTGAATCAAAAGAAAATTTTAACTCTTGAGTTGAATCCATGCATCACAAAGCAGTTTCACAGATAGCTTCTTTATAATTTTCATCTGGGTATATCAGTTTTTCACTATAGGTCAGAATGGACTTCCAAATGTCTCTTTACAGATTCTACAAATAGAGTATTCCTGACCTGTTGAATAAAACGAAAGGTTTAACTCTGTAAGATTAATTGACACACAACAAAGCAGTTATTACTGATAGTTTCTTTCTAGTTTTGTCTGGGATGGTTGATTTTCACCATAGGACACTATAAGCTCCCAAATGTCTCTTTGCAGATTCTATGGCAAGAGTGTTTCCAAGATGCTGAACCAAAAGAAAGGTTTTGTTCTGTGAGATTAATATACACATCAGATAGAAGTTTTAAAGATAGCTTCCTTCTTGTTTTTATCTGGAGATGTTTGGTTTGTTACCATAGGCCTCAGTGGGCTCCCAACTATCCCTTCAGAGATTCTACAATAGGTTTGTTTCCAACCTATTGAATCCAAAAATACATTTAAGTCTGTAAGTTGAATCCACACATCATAATGCAGTTTCACAGATAGTTTCTTTCCAGTTTTTATCTGGGAATATTCAGTTTTCACAAAAAACCTCAATAAATAGGCTCCCAAATGTTTCTTCACAGATTTCACAGGAAATGTGTTTCCAACCTGCTGAATCAAAAGAATGGTTTACCTCTGTCAGTCGAATCCACACATCAATCCACACATCACAAAGCAGTTTCACATAGAGCTTCTTTCTAGTTTTATCTGGGGAGATTCACTTTTCACTATAGGCCTGAATGGGTTTTAAATGTTTCTTCACAGATTCTACAATAAGAGTGTTTCAAATCTGAATTTAAAAAAAAGTTCAACACTGTGAGTCAAATCCACACATCATGAAGGAGTTTCACATATAGCTTCCTTCTAGTTATTATTTGGGGATATTGGTTTTTCACCATAGATGTCAATGTGCTCCCAATGTCTCTTCAAAGATTCTACAAAAATAATGTTTCCAATTTGCTGAATCAAAAGAAACGTTGAACTCTGTCAGATGACGCCTCACATCACAAAGCAGTTTCAGAGACAGTTTTTTCTTTTTTTACCTGGGGATATTCCGTTTCTCATTGTAGTCCTCAGTGGGCTCCCAAATATCCTTTCACAGATTCTACAAGTAGAGTATTTCCAACCTGCTGAATAAAAAGAAAAGTTTATCTCTGTGACATGAATCCACACATCTAAAAGTTTCACAGATGGCTGCTTTCTAGTTTGTATCTGGGAATATTCTATTTTTCACCATAGGCATCAGTGGATTCCAAAATGTCCCTTTGCAGATTCTACAAGAAGAGTGATTCCAACCTGCTGAATCAAAAGTAATATTTATCTCTGTGAGATGAACCTACACATCACAAACCAGTTACAGAGATAGCTTTCTTATAGTTTTTAACTGGAGAAATTCAATTTTCCATTATTGGCCTCAAAGGGCTCAACAAATATCACTTCACAGATACTTCAGAAAGAGTGTTTCCAACATGGTGAATCAAAGAAAAGGTTGACTCTGTGAGTTGTATCCACACATCACAAAGCAGTTTCACAGATAGCTTCTATCAAGTTTTTATCTGAGAATATTCGATTATTCACTATAGGCCTCAATGGGCTCCCAAATATCCTTTTGCAGACACTACCAGAAGGGTGTTTTCAACCTGCTGAATCAAGAGAAAGTTTTAACTCCCTGAGATGAATTTGAACATCACAAAGCAGTTTCACTGATAGTTTATTAATTTTTTTTTGTTTGTGTGTGGGTATGATAAGTTTTTCACCATAGACTTCAATGGATTCCTGAATGTCCTTTCGCAGATTCTCCCAGAAGGGTGTTTCTAACCTGTTGAAAAAAAAAAATAAAAGGTTTAACTCTAAGAGATGAATGCACACATCAAAAAACCTTTTCACATATAGCTTCTTTCCAGTTTTAACTGAGAATATTTGATTTTCACCATAAGACTCAATGGGCTTTCAAATTTCTTTTGCAGATTCTACCAGAAGAGTGTTTCCAGCGTGCTGAATCAAAGGAAACTTGAACTCTATGAGATGAATCCACACATCACAAAGCAGATTCACAGATAACTTCTTTCTGTTTTTTTTCTGGGTATATTTGGTTTTTCACTATAGGCCTCATGGACTTTCAAATGTCACTTTGCAGATTCTACCAGGAGAATGTTTCCAACCTACTCAATCAAAACAATGGTTTAACTCTGTGACAAGAATCAATACATCACAAAGCAGTTTCACAAATAGCTTCTTTCTAGTTTTCTTTATTTTTGGTGTGTGTGTGGGGGGGAACATTTGGTTTTTCACAATAGTTGGCTATGTGCTCCCGAATGTCCTTTCACAGATTCTAAAATAATAGTGTTTCCAACCTGTGGAATCAAAAGGAAGTTTTAACTATGAGAGATGAATCCACACATCACAAAACAGTTTGACAAATACCTCTTTCCAGTTTTTATCTGGTGATATTCATGTTTTCACCATTGGCCTCATGGGCACCCAAACGTCCCTTCACAGGTTCTATCAAAAGAGTGTTTCCAACCTGGTGAAGCAAAACAAAGGTTTGCCTCTGTGAGATGAATCCACATATCACAAAGCAGTTTCACACACAACTTTTCTAGTTTTATATTGGGATATCAGTTTTCATCATTGGTGTAAATGTGCTTCCAAATGTCCCTTTGCAATTTCTATAAAAATAGTGCTTCCAACTTGCTGAATCAAAAAAAGGTGTAATTCTGTGAAATGAATCCACACATCACAAAGCAGATTGACAGAGAATTTCTTTCTAGTTTTTATCTAGGGATATTCAGTTTTCTACCATAGGCCTCAATGGACTCTCAAGTTTTTCTTTGCAGATTCTACCAAAAGAGTATTTGCAACTTGTTGAATCAAAAGAAAGGTTTAATTTAGTGAGATGAATCCACTCATCTCTAAGCTCTTTGACAGATAACTTGCTTCTTGTTTTTAACTGGGATTATTTTCTTTTTCACAATACGACTCATGAGCTCCCAAATGTCCCTTCGGAGATTTTACAAGAAGAGTATTGCCACCCTGCAGCTTCAAAAAAAAAGGTTAACTTTGAGAGATAAATCGATACATATCAAAGCCTTTTCACAGATAATTTCTTTCTAGTTTTCATCTGGGGATATACAGATTTTCAACATAGGCATAAATGCGTCCCCAAATGTCCCTTTGCAGATTCTTCTAAAATAGTGCTACAAACCTGCCAAACAAAAACACAGTTTTACCTCTGTGAAGTAAATTTACACATCACAAAGCAGTTACACAGACAGCTTCTTTCTAGTTTTTATCTGGGAATATTTGGATTTAACCCATAGGCCTTAATGGGCTCCCAAATATCCCTTTGCAGATTTTCCAAAAAGAGCATTTCCAACCTGCTAAATCAAAAGAAAGTTTAACTATGTTAGATGAATGCACACATCACATAGCAGTTTCAATGATAGCTTCTTTCTAGTATTTTTTCTGGGGATATTTGGATTTTCACCATAGGACTAAATGGACTCCAAAATATCCCTCTGCAAATTCTACAAGAAGAATGTTTCCAACCTGCTGAATCAAAAGAAAGGTTTAACTCTGTGATATGAATCCACACATCACAAAACAGTTTCACAGACAGTCTCTTTCTAGTTCATATCTGCAGATACTCTATTTTTCACCGTATGCCTCAATGAGCTCCAAATGTCCCTTTGTAGATTCTCCAATAAGAGTGTCTTTAACCTGCTGAATTAACAGAGAGGTTTACTTCTCAGAGATGAATGTATACATCAAAAAACAGTTTCACATATAGATATTTTCTAGATTTTATCTGGGGATATTTGGTTTCTCACCTTTGTCATTGATATGCTCCCAAATGTCCCTTCGCAGATTCTAAAGAAGAGTGTTTCCAACCTGCTGAATCAAAGCAAAAGTTTAAGTTTGTGAGATGAATATACACATCAGAAAGCAGTTTCACAGAGAATTTCTTTCTGGTTTTAGGTGGGAATATTCTGTTTTCACCATAGATTCAATGGGCTTGCAGATGTCCCTTCGCAGATTATACCAGAAGAGTGTTTCCAACCTGCAGAATCAAAGGAAAGGTTTATCTCTGCAAGATGAATCCACACGTCACAAAGCAGTTTCACAGAAAGCTTCTTTCTAATTTTTCTCTGACTATATCTGTTTTTCTCAATAGGTGTCAATGTGCCTTCAAATGTCCCTTCACAGATTCTACAAAAGAGTTTTCCATCTTGCTGAATCTAAAGAAAGTTTTAACTCTGTGAGATGAATCAATACATCACAAAGCAGTTTTACAGATAGCTCCTTTCTAGTTTTTATCTGGGATTATTCCCTTTTTCACCATAGGTTTCAATGGGCTCCCAAATGTCCCTTCACAGATACTACAAAAAAAGTGTTTCCAACCTGCTGAATCAAAAAAGTTTTAACTCTGAGAGATGAATCAACACATAACAAAACAGTTTCACAGATAACTTCTTTCTAGGTTTTTCTCTCAGGATTTCTTTTTTCATTATAGGCCTCAATGCAATTTTAGGTGTCCCTTCGCAGATTCTACCAGTAGAGTTGTTCCATCCTCCTGAATAATAAGGCAGAAATCTTAAGGGAGTTTCACAGATAGCTTCTTTCTAGTTTTTATTTGGGGGTATTCGGTTTTTCTCCATAGGCCTCAATATGCTTCCAAATAACCTTTTGCAGATACTACAAGAAGTGTGATTTCAGCCTGCTGAATCAGAAGAAAGGTTTAAATCGCTGAGATGAATACACACATCACACAACAGTTTCACTGGTCGCTGCTTTCTAGTTTTTAACTGGGGATATTTGGTTTTTTATTGAAGGCCACATTGGGCTCTGAAATATCCATTTGTGGATTCCAACAGAAGAGTTTATTCCAATAAAATGACAATTTTAACTCTGTGGGATGAATCTATATATCACAAAGCAATTTCACAGAGAGCTTTTTTTAGTTTTTATCTGGAGATATCTGGATTTTCACCATCATCCTCATAGTGCTTTCAAATGTCCCTTCACAGATTCTATAATAAGTTTGTTTCCAACATTCTAAATCAAAAGAAATGTTTCACTCCATGAGATGAATTGACACATCACAAAGTAGTTTCACAAAGAGCTTCTTTCTAGTTTTTACATGAGTATACTGGTTTTTAACCCTAGGTCCCTACTGTCCTTTTGCAAATTTTACAAGAAAAGTATTCCCAAGCTGCTGAAGTAAAACAAAGATTTAACTCTGTGAGATGAATCCACACATCACAAAGCACTTTCACAGATTGCTACTTTCTAGTTTTTATCTGGGTATGTTCAGTTTTGCACCATAGTCCTCAAAGGGTTCCCAAATGTTTCCTCACAGATTCTACTTGAAGAGTGTTTCCAACATGCTGAATCAAAAGAAAGGTTTAACTCCATGAGATGAATCCAAACATCACAAAGCAGTTTCATAGATATCTTCATTCTAGTTTTATCAGGACATATTCAGTTTTCATTACATATCTCAATGAGTCCAAAATGTCCCCTCACAGATTTGATCAAAAGAGTCTTTCCAACCTTCTGAATCAAAAGAAAGGGTAAATCCTGTGAACTGATTCCACACATCACAAAGAAGTTTCACAGATAGCTTCTTTCTAGTTTTCATCTGGGGATATTCGATTTTTCACCTTAGACGTAAATGTGCTCTCAAATGTCCCTTCACATATTTACAAGAAGAGTGTTTCCAACCTGCTGAATCAAAACAAAAGTTTAATTCATTGAGATGAATCCACATATCACAAATCAGTTTCACTGATAGCTTCTTTCTAGTTTTATCTGTGGATATTCAGGATTTTCACCATAGCACCACTAATAGCTTCATAAATTTTCCACGATTGTACCAGAGGGTCTTTCCAACCTGCTGAATCAAGAAGAAAGGTTTAAGTCTGTGAGATGAATGTACACATCACAAAGCATTTTCACAGATACCTTCTTTGTAGTTTTTATCTGGGGATATTTGAATTTTCACCATTGTCCTCAATAGACTTCCAAATATCCCTTCGCAAATTCTACAAGAAGTTGGTTTCCAACATACTAAATTTTTTAAAAAAGGTTTAATTCTGTGAGGTGAATTCACAGGTCACAAAGCAGTTTCACTAATAGTTTATTTCTATTTTTTATCTGGAAATATTTGGTTTTTCACCATGGGCCTCAATGGGCTCCCAAATGTCCCTTTGCAGAGTCTACCAGAAGAGTTTTTCCAATTTGGTGAATCAAAAGAAGGGTTTAGCTCTGTGATTTGAATTTCACATCATGAAGCATTTTGAGAGAGAGTTTCTTTCAATTTTCATGTTAGGATCTTTGGTGTTTCATTATAGGCATCAATGGATTCCAAAATGTCCCTTCACAGATTCTACCAGAAGAGTGTTTCCAATATTCTGAATCAAAAGAAAGATTTAGCTCTTTGACATGGATCCACACTACACAAAGCCATTTCATAGAGATCTTCTTTCTGGTTTTATCTGGCAATATTCAGTTTTCACCATAGGCCTCAAGGGTCTTTCAAATATCTCTTCGCTAATTCTACAAGAAGAGTGTTTCCAACATGCTGAATGAAAAGAATGTTTTACATCTGAAAGATAAATCCACACCTTTAAAAGCAGTTTCATAGACAGCTTCCTTCTAGTTTTATCTGGGGACATTTGGTTTTCATCATAGTCCTCAATTGGCTTCCAAATATTCCTGCTCAGATTACACAAGAAGTTTGTTTTCAACCTGCCAAATCAAAAGAAAGCTGTAACTCTGTTTGCTGAATCCACACATTAGAAAAGCAGTTTCACAGATAGATTGTTTCTAGTTTGTGTCTGGAGATATTTGGTTTTTTACCCTAGGCATTGATGTGCTCCCAAATGTCTCCTCGCAGATTCTACAATAAGAGTTTTTCCAACCTGCCAAATCAAAACAAAGGTTTAAATCTGTGAGATGAATCCAAACATCAAAAAGTAGTTTTGCAGATAGCTTCTTTCTACTTTTATCTGTTCATATTTAGTTTTCACCATAGGCCTCAGCTGGCTCCCAAGTGTGTTTTTGACGATTCTACAAGAAGAGTGTTTCCAACCTGTTGGATCAAAAGAAAGATTTAACTCAATGAGCTGAATCCACACATTACAAAGCAGTTTCAAAGAGAATTTCTTTCTCGTTTATTTATGAAGATATTCTGTTTTTCATCATAGGTGTAAAATTGTCCCTTCACAAATTATACCAGAAGAAAGTTTCCAACCTGCTGAATCCAAAATAAAGGTTTAACTCTTTGAGATGAATCTGAACTTCACAAAGCAGTTTCGCAGATAACTTGTTTCTAGTATTTTTCTGAAGATATTCTGCTTTTTACCATAGGCTTCAATGGGCTCAAAATTATCCCTTCACAGATACTACAAGAAGATTATTTTAATCCTACTGAATGAAAAGAAAGCTTTACCTCTGTGAGATGAATCCACAGATCAAAAGAGTTTTGCAGGGAGCTTGTTTCTTGTTTTATCTGGGGATATTCTGTTTTCACCATAGGCATTAATGTACTCCCTAATGCCCTTTTGCAGATTCTACAAAAAGAATATTTAAAACCCACTGAGTCAAGAGAAAAATTTAACTCTGTGAGATGAATCCACACATCACAAAGCACTTTCATAGGTAGATTCCTTTTACTTTTTATCTGGGGATATTCTGTTTCACACTGTATGGAATCAATGGGCTCTGAAATGTCCCTTTGCAGATTCTTTTCGAAGAGTGTTTGCAGCATGTTAAATCAAAGGAAAGATTTAACTCTTTGACATGAATTCACATATCACAAAGAAGGTTCACAGATAACTTCTCTATAGTTTTTATCTGGGGATATTTTGTTTTTCATCATAGTCCCCAAAGACTCCCAAATGTCCATTCATAGATGCAACAAGAAGTTTTTTTCCTACCTCCTAAATCAAAATAAAAATTTAACTCTGTAAGTTTAACCCACACATCAGTAAGCAGTTTCACAAATAGCATTTTTTTCCTTTTCTTCTGAAGATAATTGGTTTTAAACCACACACCTCAATGGGCTCCCAAATGCCCATTCACAGATTCTACAAAAAAAGTGTTTCCAACCTGCTAAATCAAAAGAAAGG
Organism: Rhinopithecus bieti; assembly: GCF_001698545.2. Lineage (NCBI taxonomy): Eukaryota > Metazoa > Chordata > Mammalia > Primates > Cercopithecidae > Rhinopithecus > Rhinopithecus bieti. The sequence goes on from NW_016816794.1 coordinate 94,751, forward strand.
TTTAACTCTGTGAGTTGATTCCACACATCACAAAGAAGTTTCACAGATAGCTTCTTTCTGATTTTCATCTGGGGATATTCAGTTTTTCACCATAGCCCTCAATGGACCTCCAAATGTCCCTTCCCAGATTCTACAAAAGTTTTTACCAATCTGCTAAATCAAAAGAATGCTATAACTCTGTGATTTGAGTCCACACATCACAAAGCATTTTCAGAGGTAGCTTTTTCCTACTTTTCATCTATGAATATTCAGTTTTCCATTATAGGCTTCAATGGGCTCTGAAATGTCTTTTTGCAGACTCTACCAGAAGAGTGTTTAAACCTGATGAATCAAAGTAAAGTTTTAACTCTGTGAGTTGAATCCATCCATTAGAAAAAAGTATCACAGATAGCTTCTTTCTGGATTTTATATAGGGATATGCGGTTTTTCACCATAGGCCTCAATAGGCTCCCAAATGTTCCTTTGCAGATTCTACCAAAAGAGGGTTTTTTTACCTGCTAAATAAAAATAATGTTTTAACTCTTTGAGATGAATCCACATATCACAAACTGTGTCAGAGATAGCTTCTCTCTAGTTTTTATCTGGCGATATTCATTTTTTCACTGTAGGCATCAATTTGCCCCAAATATCCCTTCGCAGATTTTACAAAAAGAGTGTTTTCAACCTTCTGAATCGAAAGAAAGATTTAACTCTGTGAGGTGAATCCACACATCACAAAGCCATTTCACAGATAACTTTTTTTCTAGTTATTATCCTGGGATATTCTCTTTTTTACCATAGGTCTCAACGGGCCAATTGTCCCTTCACAGATTATATAAGAAAAGTGTTTCCCCCCTTGTTGAATCAAAACAAAGGTTTAGCTCTGTGAAATAAATCCACACATCACAAAGCAGTTTCACAGATAACTTCTTTGTAGTTTATACCTGGGGACATTCGATTTTTCACCGTAGACCTCAATGGGCTCACACCTGTTGCCTCACAGATTCTATAAAAAGAGGATTTCCAACCTGCTGAGCCAAAAGAAAGTTTTATCTTTTAGAAATGAATGCACAAAAAGCAATATGGTTCCTCAAATAGCTGCTTTCTAGTTTTTATCTAAACTAATCGTTTATTCCCCATAGCCCTCAATAAGCTCCTAAATATCCCTTCTTGGATTCTGCTGGAAGAGTGTTTCCAATTTTCTGGGTTTTAAAAAAAGGTTTAACTATGTGAGAGGAATCCACACATCACAAAGCAGTTACAGAGATGACTTCTTTCTAGTTTTATCTGGGGACATTCTGTTTTCACCAGAAGGCTCAATTTTCCCCAAAATGTCTTTTGCAGATTCTACAAAAGAGTATTTCCAACCTCCTGAATTAAAAGAAAGGTTTAACTCTTTGAGACATATCCACACATCACAAAGGAGTTTCACTGGCAGCTTCTTTGTAGTTTTATCTGGAAATATTCAGTTTTTCATTAAAGGCTTAAATGGGCCCCAAAATGTCCCTTTGCAGATTGAACCAGAAGAGTGTTTCCAACCTGCTGAATCAAAAGCAAGTTTTAACTCTTTGAGATGAATCCACACGTCACAAAGCAGTTTCACAGATAGTGTCTTTTTACTTTTCATCTGGTGATATTCGGTTTTTCAACATAGGCCTCAAGGGTCCTAAAACTGTCCCTTCACAGATCATACAAAAAGAGTGTTTCCATCCTGTTGAATCAAAACAAAGATTTAAATCTCTAAGTTGAATCACCATATTTCAAAGTAGTTTCACAGATAGTTTTTTTCTAGTTTTTATCTAGGAATATTCGGTTTTTCATTCCAGGCCTCAATGTGCTCCCAAATGTCCTTTAACAGATTCTACGAGAAAAAAAATGTTTTCAATCTGTTTAATAAAAAATATGGTTTAACTCTGTAAGATGAAACAACACATGACAAAGCAGTTTCACAGATGGCTTCTTTGTAATTTTATCTGTGGATATTCGGTTTTCACCATACGCCTCAATGGACTCCCAAATGTCCCTTCATAGATACTACAAAAGAATGTATCAAACTTGCTGAATAAAAGAAAGCTTTACCTCTCTGAGATGAATCCACAAAGCACAAAGCAGTTTCACAGACAGCTTCTTTCTACTTTTCATCAGGATATGTTCCATTTTTCAGCATAGGCATCAATGTGCTCTCACATGTCCCTTCACAGATTTATAAGAAGAGTGTTTTCAACCTGCTGAGTCAAAGCAACGGTTTAACATTAAGAGATAAATCCATACTTCACAAAGCAGTTTCACAGATAGCTTCTTTCTAGTTTTTATCTGGGGATATTCTCTTTTTCACCATAGACTTCAAATGGCCCCAAATATTCCTTCACTGGTACTAAAAGAAAACTGTTTCCAAAATGTTGATTCAAAAGAAAGGTTTAGCACTGAGATGAATGCACACATCACAAAGCAGTTTCACAGATAGATTCTTTTTAGTTTTTGTCTGGGGATATTCAGTTTTACACTATAAGCCTCAATGGGCTCCAAAATATCCCTTCACTGATTCTACAGGAAGTTTGTTTCCAAACTTCTAAATCAAAGATGTACCATATGACCCAGCCATCCCACTACTGGGTATATACCCAAAGGATGATAAATTATTTTACTACAAAGACACATGCAGACGTATGTTTATTGCGGCACTATTCACAATAGCAAAGACTTGGAATCAACCCAAATGTCCATCTGTGACAGACTGGATTAAGAAAATGTGGCACATATACACCATGGAATACTATGCAGCCATAAAAAAGGATGAGTTTGCGTCCTTTGTAGGGACATGGATGCAGCTGGAAACCAT
>NW_016816794.1:98029-102586 GCF_001698545.2 Rhinopithecus bieti
AAAAAAAAAAAAAAAAAAAAAAAAACAAAGCTTTAACTCTGTGAGTTGAATTGACACATCACTAACCAGCTGAACAGATATATTCTTTCTAGTTTTCATATGGGAATATTCTGCTTCTCACCTCAGGCATCATTGTACTAACAAATGTCTCTTTACAAATTCTAGAACTAGAGAGTTTCCAAACTGCTGAATTAAAACAAAGGTTTAACTCTGTGAGATAAATCCACACATCTCAAAACAGTTTCAAGAAACTTTCTAGTTTTCATCTGGGGATATTCTGCTTTTCACAATAGACCTCAAAGGACTCCAAAATATTCCTTTACAGATACTAAAAAAAGAGTGCTTTCAACCTGCTGAATTTAAAAAAAAAAGTTTAACTCTGCGAGATGAATCCACACCTCACAAAGTAGTTTCACAGATGATTTCTTTATAATTTCATCTGGGGATGTTCGGTTTTTCAACAGAGGCCTCAATTTGCCCCAAAATGTCCCCTTGCAGATTATACAAAAAGAGTGTTTCCAACCTGCTGAATTAAAAGAAAAGTTTAATTTTTGAGATGAATCCACACATCTTGAAGCAGTTTCGCTGGCAGCTTCTTTCTAGTTTTTCATTTGGAAATATTTATTTTTTTCATTATAGGCTTCAATGGGCTCTGAAATGTCCGTCCACAGATTCTCTTATAAGAGTGTTTTCAACCTGCTCAATCACAAGAAAGTTAAGCTCTGTGGGATGAATCTACAAATCACAAAGCAGATTCATACAGAGCTTCTTTCTAGTTTTTATCTGGAAATATTTGGTTTTTCACCATAGGCCTTAATGGGCCCCAAACTATCCCTTCACAGATTACACAAAAAGAGTGTTTCCATCCTGCTGAATTAAAAGAAAGCTTTAATTCGGTGAGATGAATCCACATGTCACAAAGAAGCTTCACAGATAGCCTCTTTCTACTTTTATGGAGGAATATTTGGTTTTCACCAAAGGCCACAATATGATCCCAAATATTTCTTCACAGATTATACTAGAAGAGTGTTTCCTATCTGCTGAATCAAAATAAAGGTTTAAATCTGAGTTGAATCCCCACATCACAAAGCAGTTTCACAGAGAGCTTCTTTCTAGTTATTATCAGGGGATATTCAGTTTTTCACTATAGGCCCTAATGGTCTCAAAAATGTCCCTTCATAGATTCTTCCAGAAGAGGGGTTTCAACCTGCTGAGTCAAAAGAAAAGTTTAACAGTGTGAGATGAATCCACACGTCACAAAGCAGTTTCACACATAGCTTCTTTCTGGTTTTCTTTTTTCTGGGAATATTCTGTTTTCACCATAGGCTTCAATTGGCTCCCAAATGTCCCTTTGCAGATTCTAGAAATGGAGTGTTTCCAACCTGCTGAATATAAAGAAAGGTTAACTTTGTGAGTTGAATCCACACATCAAAAAGTAGTTTCACAGATAGCTTATTTCAAGTTTTTAACTAGGCATATTCTGTTTTAACCACAGACATCAAAAGCTCTTAAATGTCCCTTCACAGTTTCAACCAGAAGATTGTTTCCAACTGCCTGAATCGAAAGAAAGTTTCAAATTTCTTAGATCACTCCACACAACACAAAGCAGCTTCACAGATAGCTACGTTCTAGTTTTTATCTCATGATAGTTGGTTTTTCATTATAAGCATCAATGAGCTCTGAAATGTTTCTTAGCAGATTATACTAGAAGACTATTTCCAAACTGCTGAATCGAAAGAATTGTTTAACTTTGTGAGTTGAATCCACATATCACAAAGCAGTTACACTGATAGATTCTTTCTAGTTTTATCTAGGGATATTCCATTTTTCATTGTAGGCCTCAATGGGCTCCTAAATGTCCATCTGCAGATTCCCCCAAAAGAGTGTTCCCAATCTGCTGAATCAAAACAAAGGTTTATTTCTGTTAGTTGAATCCACACATCAGACACACATGTCTCAAAACTGTTGAACAGATAACTTCTCTCTAGTTTTTATCTGGGGAGATTCGATTTTTCTCCCTAGGTGTCAATGTGCTACCAAATGCCCCTTCGCAGATTCTCCCCGAAGAGTGTTTGCAACATGCTGAGTCCAAGGAAAGGTTTAGCTCTATGATATGAATCCACATATCCTAAAACAGTTTCACAGATAGTTTCTTTCAAGTTTTTATCCGGTGATATTTTGTTCTTCACCGTAGGCCTCAATTTGCCCCCAAATGTCCATTAGCAAATTCTACAAATGAGTGTTTCCAATTTGCTGAATCAAAAGAAAGGTTTAACTTTGGGAGTTGAATTCACACATCAGAAAGCAGTTCAATTCACACATCAGAAAGCACAGATAGCTTCCTTTTAGTTTTTATTTGGGGATATTTGGTGTTTCACCATAGGCCTCAAATGGCTCCCAAATGTCACTTCGTGGATTCTACCAGAAATTTGTTTCCAACCTGATTAATAAAAAGAAAGGTTTGATTCTGTGTGTTGAACCCAGACAGCATAAAGCAATTTCACAAACAGCTTCATTCTAGTTTATGTCTGGGTATGTTCCACTTTTCACCAAAGGCATCAATGTGATCCCAAACATCCCTTCACAGATTCTATAAAAGGAGTGTTTTAACCTGCTGAATAAAACAAAGTTTTACTCTGCTAAAAGAATCCACACATCACAAAGCAGTTTCACAGATAGCTTCATTCTAGTTTTCATCTGGAGATATTTTGTTTTTCACCATAGGCATCAATGGGCTCCCAAATATCCCTTCACAGATGCTACAAGAAGAGTGTTTCCACCCTGAAGAATCAAACAGATGTTTTACCTCTGTGAGATGAATCCAAAAATCATAAAGCATTGGTGTGTTTTCAAATGTCCCTTTGCAGATTTGACCTAAAAAATATCTTTCCAACCTGTAGAATCAAGGGAAAAGTTTAAATCTGTGAGATGAATCCATACATCATAAAGTAGTTTCTCAGATAACTTCTTTCTAGTTTTATATGGGGTCATTCAGTTTTCACTATAGGCCTCAATAAGCTCTCAAATGTCCCTTTGCAGATTTTGCAAGAAGAGTTTTTCCAACCTGCTGAATCAAAGTACAGGTTTAACTTTGTGGATGGAAGCCACACATCACAAAACTTTCATAGAGAGCTTCTTTCTAGTTTTTATCTGGGGATATTCGTTTTTTCACCATAGGCCTAAGTGGTCTCACAAATGTCCCTTCCTAGATTCTACGATAAGAGGATTTCCAAGTTGCTGAAGCAAAATAAATGTTTAACACTGTGAGATGAATAAACACATTACAAAGCAGTTTCACAGATAGCTTCTTTCTTGTTTTTATTTGAGGATATTCTGTTTTTCCCCATATACCTCAATTGGATCCCAAATATCTCTTCACAGATTCTACAACTAGATTGTTTCAATCCTGCTGAATACAAAGAGAGGTTTAACTCTGTGAGATTAATCCACACATCACAAAGAAGTTTCAATGATAGCTTATTTCTCATTTGTGTTGAGAGATATTTATTTTTTCACAGTAGGCTTCAATGACCTCCCAAATGTTCCTTCACAACAGATTCTACCAGAAGAGTGTTTTTAACCTACTGAATCAAAAGAAAAGTTTAACTCTGCTAGACGAATCCAAACATCACAATACAGTTTCACAGATAGCTTCTTTCTAATTTTTTTCTGGGGATAATTGGTTTATAATTATAGGCCTCAATTGGTTTATAATTATAGGCCTCAAAGGGCTCCTAAATGTTCTTTCACATGTTCTACCAGAACAGTGTTTCCACCTGCTGAATCATAATAAATGTTTAGCTCCGTGAGTTGAATCCTCACATAACAAAGCAGTTTCACGGACAGCTTCTTTCTAGATTTTATCTGGGAATATTCAGTTTTTTTCATCATAGTCCTCAATTTGCCCCAAATGTCCCTTCGTAGATTCTACAAAAGGAGTGTTTCAAACCTGCTGAATCAAAAGAAGGGTTAACTCTGTGAGGTGAAATGACACATAACAAAGGAGTTTCACAGATAACTTCTTTCTAGTTTTATCTAGGAATATTCAATTTTCACCATGGGTCTCAAAGAATTCCAAAAGTTTATTTGGACATTCTACCAGAGGAGTGTTTCCAACCTGCTGAATCAAAAGAAATGTTTAACTCTCAGAGATGAGACCACACATCACAAAGCAGTTTCACAGATAGTTTCGTTGTAGTTTTGATCTGGAGACATTTTGTTTTACACTACGGGCCAAAATTTACCCCAAAATGTGACTTTGCAGATTCCACAGAAAGAGTGTTTCCAACTTGCTGATTCAATAGAAATTTTAATTCTGTGAGTTCAATACACATCAAAATGCAGTTACTCAGACAACTTATCTCTAGTTTTTATTTGGGGATATTAGGGTTTTCATGATAGGCCTCAGTTGGTTACTAAATGTTGATTTGCAGATTGCAGAAGTTTATTTCCAAAATGCTTAATCAAAATAAAGGTTAACTTCCGTGGTTGAATCCACACATCATGAAGCAGTTTCACAGAGAGTTTTATTAAAGTTTTTTTTTTTTTATACTTTAA
>NW_016816794.1:106175-120666 GCF_001698545.2 Rhinopithecus bieti
TCTTTTGGTTTCTCTTCTCGCTTCATTTCATTCATTTGATCCTCAATCGCTGATACTCTTTCTTCCAGTTGATCGAGTCGGTTACTGAAGCTTGTGCATTTGTCACGTATTTCTCGTGTCATGGTTTTCATCTCTGTCAGTTCGTTTACGACCTTCTCTGCATTAATTATTCTAGTTATCAATTCTTCCACTCTTTTTTCAAGATTTTTAGTTTCTTTGCGCTGGGTACATAATTCCCCCTTTAGCTCTGAGAAGTTTTATGGACTGAAGCCTTCTTCTCTCATTTCATCAAAGTCATTCTCTGACCAGCTTTGATCCGTTGCTGACAATGAGCTGCACTCCATTGCAGGGGGAGATGCACTCTTGTTTTTTGAATTTCCAGCTTTTCTGCCCTGCTTCTTCTCCATCTTTGTGGTTTTATCTGCCTCTGGTCTTTGATGATGGTGACATACTGATGGGGTTTTGGTATAGGTGTTCTTCCTGTTTGATAGTTTTCCTTCCAATAGTCAGGACCCTCAGTTGTAGGTCTTTTGGAGATTGATTGAGGTCCACTCCAGGCCCTGTTTGCCTGGGTATCAGCAGCAGAGGTTGCAGAAGATAGAATATTGCTGAACAGCGAGTGTACCTGTCTGATTCTTACTTTGGAAGCTTCCTCTCAGCGGTGTACTCCACCCTGTGAGGTGTGGGTTGTCAGACCGTCCCTAGTGGGGGATGTCTCCCAGTTAGGCTACTCAGGGTTCAGGGACCCACTTGAGCAGGCAGTCTGTCTGTTCTGACATCTCAAACTCCGTGTTGGGAGATCCACTGCTCTCTTCAAAGCTGTCAGACAGAGTCGTTTGCATCTGCACAGTTTTCTGCTGGTGTTTTTGTTGTTGTTGCTTAGCTGTTCCCTGTCCGCAGAGGTGGAGTGTACAGAGACAGGTAGGTTTCTTTGAGCTGCTGTGAGCTCCACCCAGTTCGAGCTTCCCAGTGGCTTTGTTTACCTACTTAAGCCTCAGCAATGGTGGGCGCCCCTCCCCCAGCCTCGCTGCTGCCTTGCGGTTAGATTGTAGACTGCTGTGCTAGCAATGAGGGAGGCTCCATGGCTGTGGGACCCTCCTGGCCAGTTGTGGGTATAATCTCCTGGTGTGCCCATTTGCTTACAGCGCAGTATTGAGGTGGGAATTACCTAATTTTCCAGGTGTTGTGTGTCTCAGTTCCCCTGGCTAGGAAAAGGGATTCCCTTCCCCCTTGCACTTCCCAGTTGAGGCAGCGCCTTGCCCTGCTTCGGCTCTCGCTGGTTGGACTGCAGCAGCTGACCCACACCAATTGTCTGGCACTCCCTAGTGAGATGACCCCAGTACCTCAGTTGAAAATGCAGAATTCACCGGTCTTCTGTGTCGCTCATGCTGGAGTTGGAGACTGGAGCTGTTCCTATTCACCCATCTTGCTCCACCCCTTCTATTAAAGTTTTATCTGAGGATATTTTTTTTTCAACATAGGGATCAATATGCTCCCAAATGTCCCTTTGCAAATCCTACAAAAAAAAGTGTTTCCAACCTGGTGAATCAAAACAATGTTTATCTTAGTGAGATGAATTTACAAATCACAAAGCGATTTCTTTGATAGCTTCTTTCTAGTTTTGTTGAGGGTTATTCAGTTTTCATTATAAGCAACAGTGGGCTCCCAAATGTCTCTTCATAAATAACACCAGAAGAGTGTTTCCAAACTGCGGGAAAAAAAAAAAAAAAAAAAAACCGTTAAGCATTGTGAGATGAATCCACATGTCACAAAGCAGTTTCACAGATAGCTTCTTTCTACTATTTATCTGGGAATATTGAGTTTCTCACCATAGGCCAAAAGGGGCCCCAAATGTCCCTTCACAATTTCTACAAGGAGAGTGTTTTTGTTCTGCTGAATCAACATAAAGGTTTAACTCTGTGAGTTGAATCTACACATCACACAGTAGTTTCTTAGAGAGCTTTTGTCTCATTTTTATCTGTGGGTATTTGGTTATTCACCATAGGCCTCAATGGGGTTCCAAATGTCTTTTCGCAGATTTTACAAAAAGTTTGTTTCCAACCTGTCTTACCAGAAGAAATGTTTAACTCTGCGAGATGAATTCACACATTTCAAAGCAGTTTCACAGATAGCTTCTTCCTAGCTTTTATGTGGGGTTTCGGTTTTTCACCCTAGGGGTCAATGTGATTCGTAATGTCCTTTCACAGATTCTACAAGAAGACTGTTTTCAACGTGCTGAATCAAATAAAGGTTTACTTCTGTTTTGAATCAAAACATCACAAAGCAGTTTCACAGATCACTTCTTTCTAGTTTTTATCTCGGGATAGGTATTAATGAGCTCCAGAAAACCTTTTCACAGATTCTACCAGAAGAGTGTTTCTAACCTGCTGAATCCAAAGAAAGGTTTAACTCTGTGAGATGAATTCAGATATCACAAAGAAATTTCACAGATAGCTTCTTTCATTTTTATTTTATTTTATTTTATTTTATTTTTTTATCGAGGATACTTGGGTTTTCATCATAGTTCTCAAAGGGCTTTCGAATGTTTCTTCACAGATACCACAGAAGCTTGTTCCCAACCTACTTAATCAAAAGAAAGGTTAAACTCTGTGAGTTGAATACACATCACAAAGAAGTTTCACAGATATCTTCTTTCTATTTTTTATCTTGGGATATTCAGTTTTTCAACATAGTCCTCAATAAAACTTCAAATGTCCCTTCGCAGATTCTAAAAAAAGTGTTTCCAAACTGCTGAATCAAAATAAAGGTTTATCTCTGTGAGACGAATCTACTTCACAAGGCAGTTTTATAGACAGCTTCTTTCTACTATTTTCTGGGGATATTCGGTTTTTCACCATAGGCCATAATGACTTCCCAAATGTCCATTCGCAAATTCTACAAGGAGAGATTTTTCAACCTGCTAAATCAAGATTAAGATTTAATTCTTCAAGTTGACTCTACACATCATGAAACAACTTCACAGAGAGCTTCTTTCTGTTTTTTATCTGGGGAATTCTGTAGTTCACCATAAACCTCAATGGGTTCACAAATGTCCCTTCACAGATACTACAAGAAGGGTTTTTCAAACCTGCTGCATGAAAAGAAATCTCTATTTCTGTGAGATAAATCCACACAACACAAGGTAGTTTCACTGATGGCTTTTTTCTATTTTTTTTTTTTTATCTGGAGATATTGAGTTTTTCACCATAGGCATGAATGTGTTCTCAAATGTCCCTTTACCGATTCTACAAAAAGAATTTTTTTAACCTGCTGAATCAAGAGAAAGGTTTAACTTTGTTAGATGAATCCACACGTCACAAAGCAGTTTCACAGATAGCTTCTTTCTACTTGCTATCAAGGTATATTCAGTTTTTCATCAAAGGCCTCAATGGGCTTTGAAATGTGCCTTTGCTGATTTTACCAGAAAAGTGTTTCCGAAATGTCAAATGAAAAGAAAGGTTAAACTCTGTGAGATGGATTCAAACATCCTAAAGCAGTTTCACAGAGAGCTTCTTTCTAGTATTTATCTGTGGTTATTTTGTTTTTTTATCATAGTCCTCAAAAAGCTCCCAAATGTCCCTTTGCAGATTCTACAAGAAGGTTTTTTTCCAACCTGCCAAATCAAAAGAAAGGCTTAGCTTTTTGAGTTGAATCCACACATCACAAAGGAGTTTCACAGATTGCTTCTTTCTGGTTATTTTGGGGATATTTGGTTTTCATCCTAGGTGTCAATGTGCTACGAAATGTCCCCTAGAAGAATCTACCAGAAAGTTTTTCCATCCTGCTACATCAAAGGAAATGTTTAGCTCTGTGAGATGAATATGCACATCACAAAGCTGTTTACCAGATAGGGTTTTCCAGTTTTATCTTGGGATACTAGGTTTTCACCATAGGCCTTAATTTACCCCCAAATATCCATTTGCAGATTGTACAAAAAGAGTGTTTCCAAACTGCTGTATCAAAAGAAAGGTTTACCATTGTGAGTTGAACCCACACATCAGGGAGAAGTTTCACAGATAGCTTCTTTCTACTTTTTATCAAGGAATATTTGAATTTTCACCATAGGCCTCAATGGGCTCTTTAATGTCCCTTTGCAGATTCCACTAGAAAAGGGTTTCCAACCTGCTGAATAAAAAGAAAGGGCAAACTCTGTGAAATGAATAAAGACACTACAAAGCAGTTTCACTGATACCTTCTTTCTAGGTTTTATCTGGGGATACTCGTTTTTTCACCATAGTGCTCAAAAAGCTCTCAAATGTCCCTTCACAGATTCTACAAGAAGCTTGCTTTCAACTGCTTAATCAAAAGAGAGGTTTAACTCTGTGAGTTAAATCCACAAATCACAAAGAAGTTGCAAAATAACTTATTTCTAATTTTTATCTGGAGATATGAATTTTTCCACCCTAGGCATCAATGTGCTTTTAAATATCCCTTCACAGATTTTACAGGAAGAGTGTTTTGAAACGTGCTAAATCAAAGTAAAGGTTTAACTCTATGAGATAAATTCACACATGGCAAAGAAGTTTCACAGATAGCTTCTTTCTACTTTTGTATGGGGACATTCTCTTTTCACCCTAGGACTCAATGAGCTCCCAATTGTCCCTTCACAGTTTCTACAGAAACAGTGTTACCAACCTGCTGAATCAAAATAAAGATTTAACTCTGTGAGTTGAATTCACATATTACAAAGCAGTTTCACAGTGAGCTTCTTTCTAGATTTTATCAGGGGATATTCAGTTTCACCATAGTCCTCAAGAGGTTCACAAATTTTTTTTAGCAGATTCTATCAAAAGAAAGTTTCTAATTTGCTGAATCAAAAGAAAGGTTTAACTCTTTGAGATGAATCCACAACCACAAGGCAGTTTCACAGATAGCTTCTTTCTAGTATAATCTGGGGATGCTTGGTTTTTAATTGTAGTCCTCAAAGGGCTCCCAAATATCCCTTTGCAGATTCTACAAGAAGTTTGCTTTCAACCTGCTTAATCAAAAGAAAGGTTTAATTCTGTGAGTGAAATCTGCACATCACAAAGAAGTTTTACAGATACATTGTTTCTAATTATTATCTACAGATATTCTGTTATTTACCCTAGACAGCAATGAGCTCCCAAATGTCCTTTCACAGATTCTACAAGAAGGGTGTTTCCAACCTGCTGAATCAAAACAAAGATTTAACTGTATGAGATAAATCCACACATGTTAAAGAAGTTTCACAGACAATTTCTTTCTACTTTTCATCTGGGGATATTTTGTTTTTCACCACAGGCCTCAAAGAGCTTTTAAATGTCCCTTCACAGTTTCTACAAGAAGAGTGTTTCCAACTTGCTGAATCAAAATAAAGATTTAACGTTGTGAGTTGATATCCACATATCACAAAGCTCTTTCACAGAGAGTTTCTTTCTAGATTTTATCTGGGGATATTCAGTTTTTCACCATAGACCTCAATGGGCCCTCAAATGCCCCTTCACAGATTCTACAAAAAAAGTATTTCCAACCTGCTGAATGTAAAGAAAGTTTTAACACAATGAGTTAAATCAACACACCACAAAGCAGTTTCACAGTTAGCTTCTTTGTAGCTTTTATCTGGAGATATTCTGTTTTTCACCATAGGCCACAAAGGGCTCCCAAATATCCCTTCACAGATTCTACAAGAAGTTCATTTCCAGCCAGCTTAATCAGAAGAAATGTTTCACTCTGTGAGTTGAATCTCCACATCACAAGGACATTGTGCTCCCCAATGTTCTTTTGCAGTTTCTACAAGAAGAGTGTCTCCAAACTGCTGAATCCAAACAAAAATTTAACTCTATGAGATGAATCCACAGATCACAAATCAGTTTTATAGACAGCTTTTTTCTACTTTTTATCCTGGGATATTCATTTTTTCACCATAGGCCTCAGTGGGATCCCAAATATCCCTTTGCAGACTCTATGAAGAGTGTTTCAGAAATGCTGAATCAAAATAATCCTTTACCTCTGTGAGATGAATCCACACATCACAAACCAGTTTCACAGAAATATTATTTCTAGTTTATATCTGGGGATATTCGGTTTTTCACCATAGCCATTAATAGGCTCCCATATGTGCTTTCACAGATTCTACAAATACAGTGTTTCCAATCTGGTGAATAAAATGAAAGCTTTAACTCTGTGAGATGAATCCACACATCGCAAAGCAGATTCATAGATAGCTTCTTTCTAGTTTTATCTGGCGATATTCTATTTTCACAATAGGCCTCAATGGGCTCCAAATTTTCCTACTCTGATTCTACCAGAACAACGTTTACAAACTGCTGAACAAAAAGAAAGGCTTAACTATGTGAGATGAATTCACACATCACAAAGCAGTTACACAGATAGTCTTTTTCTAGAATTCATCTGGGGATATTTTGCTTTTAATGATAGCCCCCAAAGGGTCCCAAACATTTCTTCATAGATTCTACAAATACAGTGTTTTCAATCTGGGGAATAAAGTGAAAGACTTTTTTCTACTTTTATTCTGGGATATTCAGTTTTCACCATAGGCCTCAATGGGTTCCCAAATATCCCTTCGCAGACTCTACAAAAAGAGTGTTTCCAATCTGCTGAATCAAAAGAAAGGTTGAACTCTGGGAGTTAAATCCACACATCAGAAAGCAGTTTCACAGATAGCTTCTTTCTAGTCTTTATCTAGGGATATTTGGTTTTTCACCATATGTTTCAGTGGGCTCCCAAATGTCCCTTCACAGATTCTACATAAAGTTTGTTTCAAACTGATGAATAAAAGCAAAAATTTGACTGTGGGTTGAAGCCAGACATCACAAATCAGTTTAATAATAGCTTATTTCTAGTTTGTATCTGGCTATATATTCTTTTTCACCAGAGGCATCAATGTGATCCCAAATATCCCTTCACAGATTCCATAAGAAGAGTTTTTTTTAATCTGCTAAATAAAAACAAAGTTTTAACTCTGTGAGATGAATCCATACATCTCAAAGCAGCTTCACAGATACCTTTTTTTCTAGTTTTTATCTGGGGACATTCTGTTATTTGCCCTAGGCATCAATGGGCTTGCAAATATCCCTTTGCAAATAATACAAGAAGAGTGTTTCAAGCCTGATGAATCAACAGAATGTTTTACTTCTGTGAGATGAATACAATAACAACAAAGCAGTTTCACAGATAATTTCTTTCCAGTTTTTATCTGGAGATATTTAGTTTTTCACCAGGGGCCTCAAAGGGCTCACAACTGTCCCTTCCCAGATTCTACCAGAAGAGGGTTTCCAACCTGCTGAGTCAAAAAAAAAATGTTTAACTCTGTGTGATGAATAAAGACATCACAAAGCAGTTTCTCAGAAAGTTTCTTTCTAGTTTTATTTGAGGATATTTCATTTTCACCGTAGGCCTCAATGGGTTCCAAATATCCCTTCACATATTCTACAGATAGTTTGCTTCAATCTGCTGAATAATAAGAAAGGTTTAACTCTGTTAGATGAATCCACACATCAAAAAGAAGTTTCAATAATAGCTTCCTTCTAGTTTTATTGAGAGATATTCAATTTTCACAGTAGCCCTTGATGGGCTCCCAAATGTTTTCTATGTTTTGTCTGGGGATATTCAGATTTTATTAAAAGTCTCAATGGGCTCTGAAATGTTCCTTTGCATGTTCTACCAGAACAGTGTTTCTTTTTTTTTTTATTATTATACTTTAAGTTCTAGGGTACATGTGCATAACGTGCAGGTTTGTTACATATGTATACTTATGCCATGTTGGTGTGCTGCACCCATCAACTCGTCAGCACCCATCAATTCATCATTTATATCATGTATAACTCCCCAATGCAATCCCTCAGTGTTTCTAACCTGCTGAATCAAAAGAAAGTTTTAACTCTGTGAGATGAATTCACACATAACAAAGCAGTTTCACATATAGCTTCTTTCCTGTTTTTATCCAGGAATATCTGATTTTTCACCACAGTCCTCAATGAACCCTCAACTGTCCCTTTGCAGATTCTACAGAGTGTTTGCAACCTGCTGAATCAAAAAAAAGGTTAAACTCTGTGAGCTGCATTGACACATCACAAAGAAATTTCACAGATAGCTTCTTTCCAGTTTTTATCACAGACCTTAATTTCCCCCAAAATATCCATTTGCAGATTCTACAAAAAGCGTTTCCAACCTGCTGAATGAAAAGAAGGATTTACCTCTGTGAGTTAAATCCACACAATGGAAAGTAGTTTCACAGATAGCTTCTTCCCGCTTTTTATCTTAGGATATTTGGATTTTCACCGTAGGCCTCAATGGGCTCCTAAATGTCCCTTTGCAGATTCTACAAGAAGAATGTTTCCAACCTGCTGAATCATGAGAAAAATTTAACTTTGTGATATCAATCCACACATCACAAAATAGTTTCAGAGTTTTTTTTTTCTGTTTTTTATCTGGGGATATTCACTTTTTCACAGTAGTCCTCAATGTGCTCACAAATGTCTACTTGCAAATTCTACTAGAAAAGGATTTCCGATCTGCTGAATAAAAAGAAAGGTTTAACTCTGTGTGATGAATAAACACATCACAAAACAGTTTTACTGATAGCTTCTTCCTAGGTTTTATCTGGGGATACTCGGTTTTTTATCATAGTCCTCAAAAAGCTCCCAAATGTCCCTTTGCAGATTCTACAATAAGTTTTTTTTCCACCTGATTAATGAAAAGTCTAACTTTGTGGGTGGAATCCACACATCACAAAGAAGTTTCACAGATAGATTATTTCTAATTTTTATGTGGGAATATTCGGTTTTTCACCTTAGGCATCAATGTGCTCCGAAATGTCCCTTTACAGATTCTACAAAAGATTGTTTCCAACCTTATGTATCAAAGCAAAGATTTAACTCTAAGAGATAAATCCATATATCACAAAGCAATTTCACAGAGAACTTCCTTCTACTTTTTATCTGGAGTTATTCTGTTTTTCATCACAGGAATCAATGGGCTCCCCAATGTGCCTTTGCAGTTTCTACAAGAAGAGTGTTTCCAACCTGCTGAATCAAAATAAAGATTTAGCACTGTGATACTAAATCACACATTACAAAGCAGTTTCACAGATAGCTTCTTTCTGGTTTTTATCTGAAGATATTTGTATTTTCCATTATAGGCACCAATGGGATCACAAATATCCTTACACAGATAATACAAGAAGAGTGTTTCAAACCTGCCGAATCAAAAGACAGATAAACCTCTGGGAGGTGAACCACACATCACAAAGCAGTTTTGCAAATACCTTCTTTCTAGTTTTATCTGGGGAAATTTGGTTTTTTGTTATAAGCATCAATGTTCTCCCAAATGTCCCTTCACAGATTCTATAAAAGAGTTTTCCAACCTGCTGCATCAAAAGAAAGGTTTAACTCTGTGAGTTGAATCCACACATAACAAAGCAGGTTCACAGGGAGTTTCTTTCTTCTTTTTATCACCAGATATTTGGCTTTTCATCATAGGCCTCAGTGGGATTCCATATATCCCTTCACAGATCCTACAAGTAGAGTGTTTCAAACCTCCTGCATCAAAAGAATGTTTACCTCTGTGAGATAAACCCACACATCAAAAAAAAAGTTTCCCAGGTATCTTCTTTCTAGATTTTACCTGGGAATATTCCATTTTTCACCACAGTCCTCAATGAACCCTCAAATGTCCCTTAGTAGATTCTACAAAAAAAAAGTTTCCAACCTGCTAAATTGAAAGAAATATTAAACTCTGTGAGATGAGTCAACACTTCACAAAAAAGTTTCACATATAGCTTTCCAGTTTTGTATAGGGATATTCTGTTTTCACCATAATTTTCAATGAACTCCAAAATATCCCTTTGCAGATTCTACCACAAGAGTATTTCCAATCTGCTGTATCAAAAACAGTTTAACTCTGAGAGATGAAACCACACATTACAATGCCATTTCACAGATAGATTCCTTTTAGTTTTATCTGGGGAAGTTTTGTTTTCCCTGTAAGCCACAATTTACGCCCAAATATCCCTTCACAGGTTCCACAAAAGAGTGTTTCCAACCCGTTTAATCAAAAAAAATTTCAATTCTGTGAGCAATACACATCAAAAGAGGTTACCCATATAGCTTCATTCCAGTTTTATCTGGGGATATTCAGTTTTCACCAAGAACCTCAATGGGCTACCGAATGTTCCTTCGTGCATTCTACAAGAAGTTTGTTTCCAACGTGCTAAGTTAAAAGCAAGTTTCACATCTGTGAGTTGAATCCACACATCACAAAGCAGTTTCACAGATAGCTTCCTTCAAGTTTTTATCTGGGTATATTCACTTTTTCAACATAGTAATCAATATGCTCCCAATTGTACTTTTGCAGATTCTTCAAGAAAAGTATTTCCAACCTGCTGAATCAAAACAAAGGTTTAACTCTGTGAGAAGAATTCACACATCACAAAGCAGTTTCTCTGATAGCATCTTTCTAGTTTTTATCGAGGGTTAATTAGTTTGTCATTTTAGGCAACAATGGGTTCCCAAATGTCTCTTCACAGATTGTATCGAAAGAGTTTTTCCAATCTGTTGAATCAAAAGAAAGTTTTAACTTTGTGAGATGAATCTACAAATCATAAAGGAGTTTCACAGATACCTTCTTTCTACTTTTAACCTGGGACTATTTCATTTTTCATTATATGCCTACATGGGATCCCAAATGTCCTTCACAGATTCTGCAAACAGAGTGTTTCCAAATTGCTGAATAAAAAGAAAGGTTCAACTCTGTGAGATGAATCCACGCATCACAAAGGAGTTCACAGATGGCTTCCTTCTACGATTTAACTGGGGATATTTGGTTTTTCACCATAGGCCACAATGGGCTCCCAAATGTCCCTTCACAGTTTCTACAAGGAGAGTGTTTTCAACCTGCTGAATCAAAATAAAGGTTTAACTCTGTGAGTTGAATATGCAAAACACAAAGCAGTTTCAAAGAGAGCTTTTTTCTAGTTTTCTTTCTAGTTTTTATCTGAGAAATTCAGTTTTTCATTATAAGCCTCAATGGGCTCACAAATGTCCCTTTGCAGATTTTATGAATGGTGTTTCCAACCTGCTGAACCAAAAGAAAGTTTTAACTCTATGAAACGAGTCCTCACATCATAAAGCAGTTTTATAAATATCTTCTTTGTAGTTTTTAGCTGAAAATATTCAGATTTCTCACCATAGGCCTCAACGGACTCACATATTTTCTTACACAGATACTACAAGAAAAGTGTTTAAAACCTACTGCATCAAAAGAAACCGTTACATCTGTGAGATCAATCCACAGATCACAAAGCAGTTTTGCAGATAGCTTTTTTCTAGTTTTTATCTGGGGATATTCAGTTTTTCACCATAGGCATCAATGTGCTCACACATTTCCCTTTGCAGATTCTACAAAAATTGCTTTTCTAACCTGCCACATCAAGGGAAAGTTTTAACTCTGGTAGATGAATCCACACATCACAAAGCAGCTTCACAGAGAGCTTTTATTCTAGTTTTTATCTAGGGATATTCACTTTTTCGCATTAAGCCTCATTGGGCTCACAAATATCTCCTCACAGATTCTACTAGAAAAGGGTTTCCAACCTGCTGAATAAAAAGAAAGGTTTACATCAGTGAGATGAATAAACACATCACAAAGCAGTTTCACTGGTAGCTTCTTTCTAGGTTTTATCTGGGGATACTCAGTTTTTCATCACAGTCCTCAAAAAACTCCTAAATGTCCCTTCACAAATTCTGCAAGAAAGGTGTTTTCACCTGCTTCATCAAAAAAGAAAAAGGTTTAACTGTGCAGGTGGAACCCACACATCACAAATAAGTTTCACAGGTAGCGTTTTTTTTTTCTAAATTTTAACTGAGGATATGTGGTTTTCACGTGAAGCATCAATGTAGTCCCAAAAGTCCCTTCACAGATGCTACAAGAAAAGTTTTTCCAACCATACGATTCAAAGCAAAGGTTTAACTCCATGAGATAAATCCACACATGACAAAGCAGTTTCACAGATAGCTCCCTTCTACTTTTTATCTGGGGATATTATGTTTTTCACCATGGGACTCAATTGTCTCCCAATTATCCCTTCACAGTTTCTATTAGAAGAGTGTTTCCAACTTGCTGAATCAAAATAATGATTTAACTCTTTGAATTGAATCCACACATCACATAGTAGTTTCTCAGAGAACTTCTTTCTAGATTGTATCTGGGGATTGTCACACACGTCCATGTGAAGAGACCACCAAACAGACTTTGTGTGAGCAACAAGGCTGTTTATTTCACGTGGGTGCAGGTGGGCTGAGTCCTATATAGGAGTCAGAAAATGGTGGTGTAATTTTCATTAGTTCTTATATGTTTGGCATAGGTGTACTAAGTACATTCTCAAGGGTGGGAAGAATATTGTAAAGTACTTTCTGAAGGATGGGGAAGAATATATTGCATCATTTAGGGTGGGACAGGAACAAATCACAGTGGTGGAATATCATCAGTTAAGGCTATTTTCAATTTTCACTTATTTTGTGGATCTTCATTTGCTTCAGGCCATCTGGATGTATACATGTAGGTCACAGGGGATATGGTGGCTTGACTTGTGCCCAGAGGTCTGGCATTCCTGTCTTCTTATATTAATAAGAAAAACAAAACAAAATAGTAAACTGCTGGAGTGGCAAAAATTTTGGGGGGTGGCATGCAGAGATAATGGGTGATGTTTCTCAGGGCTGCTTCGAGTGGGATTAGGGGCAGTGTGAAAACCTACAGTGGGAGAGACTAAACTGAAGAATGATTTGGGGATAAGGGGTGATATTGTGGGGTTGTTAGAAGGAGCATTTGTCATATAGAATTATTTGTGATGACCTGGATGTGGTTTTGTTTTTGGTTTTGGGGTTTTTTTTTAATGTTTTATGTCATTTTTATTCATTATAAAAGTGAAATAAGGGAGGGGTGATTCTATAGAGATGTTTTAAAACCTGGAAATTACAAAACAAATTATAGTAATGAGAGGAAAAAAGAAAACGAAGTCAGTTTCACAGGAAGAATCACATGAAAGTTTACATATAAATGGAGGGAAGAAAGGAATTTCAAGGGCAAAACCAAATGAAGATGGCACAACCTGTATGTATGATCAATATCATGCAGATGAAAATTTATGATAACCTATGAAATGAGCAAATTATAAGTAAAGGAGAAACAACAACAATAAAATCCTTCTTTTTTTTTTTGAGTCTTGTTTTTTAATCCATTCATCCACTCTATGTCCTTTGATTGGGTAGTTTTGTCCTTTACATTGGATGTTATTATTGATAAGTAAGGATTTACTCCTGCCATTTTGTTATTTGTTTTCTAGCTGTTTTGGGTCCTTCTCTTTTCTTCCTTCCTTCCTTTCTTCTTTTTTTTTTTATTATAATTTAAGTTCTAGGGTACATGTGCATAACGTGCAGGTTGCTTTACATGAATTGAGAAACTAAATGGAAGACACAAGTTCCAGAAAAAGAAGGAGAAAAATAGGCATTAAAAGATTGAGAATTGGGAGTACCCAGGACATCCAATTAGAGAGTGTCCAAGGGGATTCAACGTAATTATTTGCTTGGTTGGTGAGTTTTTGGGCTCTATCCTTGAGTTTTTTTATGTTGTCATATAATAGGCCAGAATGATTTAGGTAAAAACAACACTCTTCTTTTAAAAATATACAGTCCTCCTTTTACAGCAGTGAGTAAATTGAGGCCTCAGTGATTTTGGAGGAAAGAGAAATGCAAAACCAGCAACTGTTTGTGAAAGAAGGATTAGAAATGGCTAGGAGAGAGTGAGTGAGATTGATAGTGTGGTGGAGGTAGCTGGGGAGAGGTAGAGGGTGCCATAAAACGGGAATGAGAATAAGTTAGTATATAAAGGTAAACAATAGGACTTCATCAGTGTGAAAGTATTGTAGTGTGTTCTGTCAGCAAAGATCATCTATCCTCTCTAAGAGGGAGTCAAGAGTGGCTGATTGGGGACAGATTTTCATGATGAAAAGCAAAAAAGCAAACGAGATGTTTTAAGAGGTGGCATAATAGCTTATTACATACATGGCAGAGGTTATGAAATGACAACAGAATAGAATGGGTTTGTGAGGCTGAAAGGATATATATATATGATTATCTCAATAGATGCAGAAAAGGCCTTTGACAAAATTCAACAGCCCTTCATGCTAAAAACACTCAATAAATTCGGTATTGATGGAACGTACTTTAAAATAATAAGAGCTATTTATGAAAAACCCACAGCCAATATCATACTGAATGGGCAAAAACTGGAAAAATTCCCTTTGAAAACTGGCACAAGACAGGGATGCCCTCTCTCACCACTCCTATTCAACATAGTGTTGGAAGTTCTGGCTAGGGCAATCAGGCAAGAGAAAGAAATCAAGGGTATTCAGTTAGGAAAAGAAGAAGTCAAATTGTCCCTGTTTGCAGATGACATGATTGTATATTTAGAAAACCCCATTGTCTCAGCCCAAAATCTCCTTAAGCTGATAAGC
>NW_016816794.1:121980-131182 GCF_001698545.2 Rhinopithecus bieti
TGCCTGTAGTCCCAGCTACTCGGGAGGCTGAGGCAGGAGAATGGCGTAAACCCGGGAGGCGGAGCTTGCAGTGAGCTGAGATCCGGCCACTGCACTCCAGCCCCGGCGACAGAGTGAGACTCTGCCTCAAAAAAAAAAAAAAAAAACAAAACAGAAAAGGAAGATTCAAAAGACTCAGTGATGCTTGTGGTTGGGACTGAAGGAACAGACAGGAGAGAAAGAAGAAAGATTTGGGATGAGTCTCATTGGGAGCAGAGATTAGGAAGGGGTCAATGTGTAAAGGAATGGCTGGATATCAGGCAACTCAGACCAACCCATTTTATGGCAAGAATTATCTAGATCTTGTAGGATAGAGAAATAAAAAGTGCCTTTTCTGGCTATTTGGAATCAGTGTCGAGTTTGTATTGGGGCCAAGTAATAATGCAGAAGAAAATAGGGCATTTAGGTTTTAGATCAGGTGTGAGTTGAAGAGGTTTCAAGTTCTTGAGAACACAGGCTAAGGGAGAAGGGGGAATGCAGGGTGGAAGGTTGCCCATAGCGAAGTAGGCAAGTCCAGATAAAAAAGAGGGTAGAGACACAGAGAAGTGGGTTGGAGGTGAGCAGTCCTGGGCTGCAATGTGGGTGAGCAGCTAAAGAAGGCATCCCCAAAATTGACTTGCCACCAAGGGAATGTGGGCAAATGAACAAGGCAGACATCCCCACGGTGAACAGACACCAATGGAGTGCGAGTGAATAATCAGGGAGGCGTCCCTGCAGTGATTAAACACCAAGGGAAGACTGTCTTCCCGAGTCCATGACTGGCACTGGAGTTTTGGGCCCATGGATTAAACGTGTTTCCTTTGTCTCTATTAGAGAGCAAAAAGAACTGGAATTGGAAGGAGAGGGAGATTGAAGGGTACTGAGAGAGGAAGATTGAAAGGTAGCGAGACAGGCTGGAGAAGAGAATGAGAAGACTGCTTGCTCAATTTAAAATTGGTGAGATTTTCCTTGGGCTGTTTGGTCTGAGGACCCGAGGTCATAGGTGGAACTCCTCAAGGAGTGAGGGCAAGGACAGGAGACTGGTCTCCTGAAAGAGTCCTCCTGTCCTGGGTCTCAGCACCAAATGTCATGTGTGTCTGTGTCAGGAGACCACAAAACAGGCTTTGTTTGAACAACAGGGCTGTTTATTTCACCTGGGTGCAGGCAGGCTGAGTTCAAAAAAGGAGCCAGCAAGGGGTGTTGGGATTATCATCAGTTCCTATGGGTTTGGGATAGGCTTGCAAAGTACATTCTCAAGGGTTGGGAGAATATTACAAAGTACCTTCTTAAAGGAGTGGAAGCATATATTGTATCAGTTAAGGTGGGGCAGGAACAAATCACAATGGTGGAATGTCATCAGTTAAGGCTATTTTCACTTCCTTAGTGGATCTTCAGTTGCTTCAGGCCATTTAGATGTATACATGCAGGTCACAGGGTATATGATGGCTTAGCTTGGGCTCAGAGGCCTGACAGACATTTTGTTTCCACCATAGGCCTCAATGGACTCACAAACGTCCCTTCGCAGATTCTACCAAAAAAGGGTTTCCAATCTGCTGGATCAAAACAAAGATTTATCTCTGTGAGATAAATGCATACATCATAAAGCAGTTTCACAGATATCTTCTTTCTAATTTTTATCTGAAGATATTTGGGTTATTCATTATAGGCATCAATGAGCTCAAAAATGTCCTTCACAGACACCACCAAGAAGAATATCTTCAAACTGCCTGCATCAAAAGACAGATTAATCTCTGGGAGGTGAATCGCACATATCACAAAGCAGTTTTGGAGATTACCAATCTTTCTACTTTTTTATCTGGCGGATATTCATTTTTTCATTATAAGCTCAATTTGCTCGCCAAATGTCCCTTCACAAGAATTCTGACAAAAGAGTCTTTCCAACCCACTGCACTCAAGAGAAAGGTTTAAACCCTGTGAGGTGAATCCACTTCATAACGCAAGCAGGTTCACAGTATAGCTTCTTTCTCTTTTCTTTTCTTTTCTTGCTGTTTCTTTTCTTTTCTTTTTCTTTTCTCTTTCTTTTCTTTTCTTTTTTTTTCTTTTCTTTCTTTCCTTTCTTTCTTCTTTCCTTTCTCTCTTTCTCTCTTTCTCTTCTTTCTCTCTTTCTCTCTTTCTCTCTTTCTCTCTTTCTCTCTTTCCTCTTTCTCGCGGCGGCTCGGGCGGGCCGAGGGCCTCCGGTTTTTCTTCTCTCTTTTCTCTCTTTCTCTCTTTGTCTTTCTTCTCTTTCTTTCTTTCTTTCTTTCTTTCTTTCTTTCTTTCTGTTCTTTTCTCTTCTTTTGAATCAGAGGGATATCTCGGTTTTCACCATTTAGACCTCTCCAGTGGCGCATCCAATATGTCCCCCCTCACAGATTTCTACAAGTAGACGATAGTTTCAAGCCTATGCTGCGCTTGGTCGCTGCAGTCAAAAGAAAGCTCTTACGCTCTGTGAAATGAATCCAACATCACAAATTCACTTTCACAGAGGAGCTTCGCTTTTTACATAGTCTTTATCTTAAGGGCTATTCCATTTTTCATCACAGAATCAATGGTCTGAATTGTTCCTCGCAGAGTCTACAAGAAGAGTGTTTCCAACCTGCTGAATCAAAAGAAAATTTAACTCTGGAGAAGAATCCACACATTACAAAGCAGTTTCACACATAGCTTCTTTCTAGTTTTGTTCTGGGGATATTCGGTTTTTCACCATAGTCCTCAACGGGCTCCCAAATGTCCCTTCACTGATTCTATAAGAAGAGTGTTTCCAACCTGTTCAATAAAAAGAAAGGTTCAACTCTGTGAGATGAATTCACACATCACAAAGCGGCTTCACACATAGCTTCTTTCTAGTTTCTTTCTTTCTGGGGATATTCAGCTTTTCACTATTGGTCTTAATGGGTTTTTAAATGTACCTTTGCAGATTCTACAAGGACAGTGTTTCCAACCTGCTGAGTCAAAATGAAGGTTTAACTCTGTGAATTTAATCCACACATCACAAAATAGTTTTACAGAGAACTTCTTTCTTTCTAGTTTTTATCTGGGATATTCAATTTCTCACCATAGGCCTCAATTGGCTCCCAAATGTCCCTTGACAAATTCTACAAATGGAGTGTTTCCATCCTGCTTAACTGAAAGAAATGTTTAACTCTGTGAGATAAATCCACACATCACAAAGCAATTTCACTAATAGCTTCTTTGTAGCTTTTATCAGGGTATATTTGGTTTTTCACCTTAAGTCTCAAAGGGCTTACAAATGTCCCTTCACAGATTCTAACAGAAGAGTGTTTCCAACATACTTTTTGGAAAAAAAGAATGTTCAACTCAGTAAAATGAATCCACACATCACCAGTCAGTCAAAAATATATTCTTTCTAGTTTTATCTAACGTTATCAATTTTACGCCATAGGCTTCAGAGGGCTCCCAAATGTGGCTTCACAGATTCTACCAAAAGAGTGTTTCCAACCTGCTGAATCAAAAAAAAAAAGGTTTAATTATGTGAGATGAATCCACACAATACAAAGCAGTTTCAATGATAGCTTCTTTCCAGTTTTCATCTGGGGATACTCGATTTTTCACCGTAAAACTCAATAGGCTCCAAAATGTCTTTTCACAGATTCTACAAGGAGACTGTTTCCAACCTGCTGAATCAAAATACAATTTTATCTATGAGAGTTGAATTTACACATCCCAAACAGTTTCACTGATAGCTTCTTTCTAGTTTTTATCCAAGGTTATTTTTATTTTCACCTTGTCTCAAAGGACTTTCAGATGTTCCCTCACAAATTCAAGCACAAGAGATTTTCCATCGTGCTGAATCAAAAGAAAAGTTTAACTCTATGAGATAAATCAACACATCACAAAGGAGTATCAAAGATAGCTTCTTTCCTGTTTTTATCTGGGTATTTATCCAGTGTGTTCCACCATTGGTGTCAATGTGCGCCCAAATATCCCTTTGCAGATTCTACAAAAAGAGTGTTTCCAACTTGTTGAATGAAAATAATATTTTAGCTCTTTTAGATAAATCCAGAAATCACAAAGCCGTTCCACAGATAGCTGCTTTCTAGTTTTTATCTGGCAATATTTGGTTTTTCATCATAGGCCACAATGGGCTCCTAAATCTCTCTTCTCAGATTCTAGAAATAAAGTTTTCCAACCTGGTGAATGAAAAGAAAGGTTTACCTCTTTAAGTTGAATCTACACTTCACAAAGCAAATTTACTGATAGCTTCTTTCTAGTTTTTATCTAGGGACATTCAATCTTTCACCATAGGAAAAAATGGGCTTCCAAATGTCACTTTGCACAATCTGCAAGAAGTGTTTTTCCAGTCTTCTGAATTAAAAGAAACGTTTAATTCTGTGAGATGAATCCACACATTACAAAGTAGTTTCACAGATTGCTTCTTTCTGTGTTATATCTGGGCATATTAAGTTTTTCATCATAGGCATCAATGTGCTCCCAAATATCCCTTTGCAGATTTTACAAAAAGCGTCTTTCCAACCTGAGATATCAAAATAAAGGTTTAATTCTGTGACATGAATCCACACATCACAAAACAATTTCCCACATAGCTTCTTTATAGTTTTAATCTCGGTATAATTGGTTTTTTACCATAGGTCTCTAGCAGCTCCCAATTGTCCCTTCACAGATTCTACAAATAGAGTGTTTCCAACTTGCTGTATAAAAAGAAAGGTTTAACTCTGTGAAATGAATCCACACATTACAATGTAGTTTCACAGACAACTTCTTTGTAGTTTTATCTAGAATATTCCGTTTTCACCATAGACCTAAATGGGTTCCCAAATGTGCCTATGCAGGTTCTACAAGAAGAGGGTTTCCAACCTACTGAATCAAAATAAAGGTTTACCTTTTTGAGATGAATCCACATATCACAAAACAGTTTCACAGATAGCTTCTTTCTAGTTTTATCTGGGTATATTAAGTTTTCATATTGGTTTCAAGGTGCTCCGAAATATTTCTTCACAGAGTTTACAAAAAGAGTCTTTCCAATCTGCTGAATCAAAAGAAAAGTTTAACTCTGTGAGATGAATCCACACATCAAAAAGCAGTTTCACAAATAGCTTCTTTCTGCTTTTATCTGGGGATATTTAGTTTTCACCATAGACCTCAATGGGCTCCCAAATGTTTCTTCACAGATTCTACAAGAAAGTGTTTGCACCCTTCTGAATCAAAAGAAAGTTTTAACTCTGAGAGATAAATCCACATATCACAAAACAGTTTCACAGGTAGTTTCTTTCTAGTTTTTGTCTGTGGATAATCTGTTTTCCCCACAGACCTTAATGGGCTTTCAGATGTCCCTTCACAGATTTTACCAGAAGAGTTTGCAATCTCTGAATCAAAAGAAATGT
Organism: Rhinopithecus bieti; assembly: GCF_001698545.2. Taxonomy (NCBI): domain Eukaryota; kingdom Metazoa; phylum Chordata; class Mammalia; order Primates; family Cercopithecidae; genus Rhinopithecus; species Rhinopithecus bieti. The sequence continues at coordinate 127,362 of NW_016816794.1, forward strand.
TTAACTCTGAGATGAATCCACACATCACAAACCAGTTTCACAGATAACTTCTTTCTAGTTTTTATCTGGGGATATTTGATTTATCATCTTAGTCCTCAATGGGCTCCCAAATGTCTCTTCACAGATTTAACAAATGAAGTGTTTCCAACCTGCTGAATAAGAATAAAGCTTTAACTCTTTGAGATAAATCCACACATTATAAAACAGTTTCACAGATAATTTCTTTGTAGTTTTTATCTAGGGATATTTTGTTTTTCCCCATAGGCCTCAAAAGGCTCTCAAATGTTTCTGTGCAGATTCTACCAGAAAAGTGTTTCCAACCTGCTGAATCAAAAGAAAGGTTTAACTCTGTGAGATGAATGAAAACATCACAAAGCAGATTCACAGATAGCTACTTTCTAGTTTCTACCTGGGAATATTCCGTTTTTCATTGTTGGCCTCAATTTGCCCGAAAATTTCCCATTACAGATTCTACAAAAAGAGTCTTTCCAATTTGCTGAATCAAGAGCAAGTTTTAACTCTGTGAAATCAATCCACACATCACAAAGCAGTTTCAAGGATCGCTTCTTTCCAGTATTTATCTAGAAAATTCTACAAATTTTAGCAAATTCTACATGAAGTTTGTTTCCAACATGCTAAATCAAAAGAGAGGTTTAATTCTTTGATTTGAGTCCACACATTACAGAACAATTTTCCAGACAGCTTTTTTTCTGGTTTTATCTGGGGATATTTGGTTTTTCACCATAGGCCTCAAAGGGCTCCCAAATATTCCTATGCAGATTCTATCAGAAGAGTGTTTTTAACCTGCTGAATCAAAAAAAACTTTTAACTCTGTGAGATTAATCCAAACATCACAAAGCAGTTTCACATATAGCTTCTTTCTAGTTTTATCTGGGGATATTCGGTTTTCATCATATACCTCAATGGACCCCAAATATTTTTTGCAGAGTCCACAAAAAAAGTGTTTCCAACCTGCTGCATCAAAAGAAATTTTTAACTCTGTGAGCTGAATCCACACATTACAAAGAAGTTTCATAGGTAGCTTTTTTCTAGTTTTTATATTGAAATATTTTATCTTTTCATTGTAGGCCTCATTGGGCTCCCAAATGTTCCCTTGCAGATTCTACCAGAAGAGTGTTTCCAACCTGTTGAATCAAAAGAAAGATTCAACTATGTGAGATAAATCCAAACACAAAAAAGTAGTTTCACAGATACCTTCATTCTAGTTTTAGCTGGGGATATTCTGTTTTCATTGTAGGCCACAATTTTCTCTGAAATGTACCTTCACAAATTATACAAAAGAGCCTTTCCAATTTGATGAATCAAGGGAAAGCTTTAACTCTGTGAGATAAATTCCCTACACACAATAAAGCAGTTTCACAGATACCTTCTATCTAGTTTTTATCTGGGGATAATTGGTGTTTCACTGCAGTCTTCAAAGGGCTCCCAAATGTCCCTTCACAGATTCTACAACAAATTTGTTTAGAAGATGCTAAATAAAAAAAGAGAGGTTTAACTAATTGGGTTGAATTCATGCAAAACAAAGTAGTTTCACAGATACCTTTCTTACAGATTTATTTGGGGATATTCTGTTTTTCAGCATAGGTCTCAATAAGCTCCCAAATGTTCCTTCACCAATTTTACAAGAAGAGTGTTTCAAGCCTTTGGAATAAAAAGAAAAGTTTATTTCTGTAAGCTGAATCCACACACCACCAAGCAGTTTCGCAGATACCTTCTTTATAGTTTTTATCTAGGGATATTCTTTTTCGCCATAGACCTCAATTATCTCCAAACTGACCTTCGCATATTCTACCAGCAAAGTGTTTCCAATCTGCTGAATCAAAAGAAAGGTTTAACTTTGTGAGATGAATCCACACATCATAAAAGAGTTTCACATAGAGCTTCTTTCTAGTTTTTATCTGTTGATATTCAGTTTTTCACCATAGGCCTCAATGGGCTCCCAGATCTTCCTTCACAGAATCTAGAAGAAGAGTGTTTCCATCTGCCTAATTAAAACAAAGGTTTAACTCTGTGAGATGAATCCACACATCACAAAGCAGTTTCACAGATGGCTTCTTTCTAGTTTTTTTCTCAGGATATTCTGATTTTCACCCTAGGCCTAAATGGGCTCCTGAATATTTCTTCACAAAGTCTATCAGAATAGTGTTTCCAACCTACTGAATCCAAATGAAGGTTTAAACCCGTGAGTTGCTTCCACACATCTCAAACCAGTTTCACAGAGAAATTCTTTCTAGTTTCTATCTGGGAATATTCAGTTTTTCACCATAGGCCTCAATAGGCTCCCAAATGTCTCTTGGAAGATTTTACAAATAGAGTTTTTCCAACCTGTTGTATCAAAAGAAAGGTTTACCTCTGTGATATGAAACCAGACATCACAGTGCAGTTTCACAGATAGCTTTTTTTCCCCTTTTTATCTGGGGATATTTTTCACTATAGGTCTCAATGGGCTTCCAAATGTCCTTTTACAGATCCTTCCAGAAGAGTGCTTCCAACCTGCTGAATCAAAAGTAAGATTTAATTCTGTGAGATGAATCCACAAATCATAAAGCAGTTTCACACGTAGCTTCTTTCTCATTTTTATCTAGGTATATTTGGTTTTTCACCGTAGGCTCAATGGACTCCAAAAAGTCCCATCTCAGATTCAACAAGAAGAGTTTTTCCCACCTGCTTAATGAAAAAAAAATAAATAAAGATTTAACTACATCAGATAAATCCACACATTCAAAAGCAGTTAGCTTCCTTCTAGTTTTACCTAGGAACATTCAGTTTTTTATCACAGTGCTACAATGTGCTCAAAAAGGTCTCCCTTGCATATTCTATAAGAGTGTTTTCAACTGGCTGAATCAAAAGAAAAGTTTATCTCTTAAAGATGAATCTACACATAACAGAGCAGTTCCACAGAGAGCTCCTTTCTAGATTTTATCTGGAGACATGCAGTTCTTCATGACAGGTGTCAATGTGCTCCCAAACGTTCCTTCACAGATTCTACAAAAAGAGTCTTTCCAACCTGCTGAATCAAGAGAAAGGTTTAACACTGTGAGATAAATCTACACATCACAAAATTGTTTCACAGATACCTTCTTTCTAGTTTTTATCTGGGGACATTCATTATTTTACCATAAGCCTCAATTTACCCCAATGTCCCTTCCATTCACATATTCTACAAAAAGAGTGCTTCTAAACAAGTGAATCTTAAGAAAGGTTTAAATTTCTGAGTTGAATCCACCCATCACAAAGTAGGTTCACAGATAGTTTCTTTCTAGTTTCTTTCTGGGGTTATTCTGTTTTTCACCATAGGCTTCAGTGGGTTCTCAAATATCTTTTTGCAGATTCTACAAGAAGAGTGTTTCCACCCTCCTGAATAAAAAAAAAGTTTGAACTCTGTGAGATGAATCCACCCATCAAAGGGAAGTTTCACAGATGACTTCTTTCTCATATTTATATTTGGATATTAGGTCTTTCACAATAGGTGTCCATGGGCTCAAAAATGTCCCCTCACAGATTTTATAGGAGAGTTTCCAATATGCTGACTCAAAAGAAAGGTTTCCCTTTTAGAGATGAATCCACACATACCAATACACTTCCACAGACAGCTTCCTTCTAGGTTTTATCTGGTGATATTCGGTTTTTCACCACAGGCCTCAAAAGCTTTCAAGTGTCATTCCAAGATCCTACAAGAAGAGCAGTTCCAACCTGCTGAATCAAAGGAAAATTTTAACTAGGTGAGATGAACTCACACATCACAAAGCAGTTTCACAGATAGTTTCATTCTAGTTTTTACCTCGGGATATTCAGTTTTT
>NW_016816794.1:131714-136316 GCF_001698545.2 Rhinopithecus bieti
TCAGCTTTTATCATAAGCCTCAAAGGCTCCCAAATATCCCTTTGCAGATTCTACAGAAGAGTGTTTCCAACCTGTGAAATCAAAATAACTTTTTAACACTGTAAGATGAATCAACACATCACAAAGCAGGTTCACAGAGAACGCCTTTCTGTTTTTTATCTGGGGTTATTTGTTTTTTCATTATAGGTCTCAATAAGTTTGAAATGTTCTGTGTCAGATTTTATCAGAAGGACTTTTTCAACCTGTTGAATCAAAAGAAAGTTTTAACTCTGTGCAATAAATCCACACATCACAAAGCAGTTTCACATATAGCTTTTTTCTATTTTTCACCTGGGGATATTCTGTTGTTCAAAATAGGAGTCAATGTACTCCAAAATGTCTCTTCGTAGATTCTAGAAGAAGAGTATTTCCAACCTGCTAAATTTAAAGAAAGGTTTAACTCTGTGAGATGAATTCACACATCACACAGCAGTCTCACAGATAGCTTCTTTCTGGTTTTTATCTGGGGATATTAGATTTTTCATTATAGGCCTCATTGGGCTCCGAAATGTTCCTTTGCAGATTCTACCAGAAGAGTGTTTCCAACCTGCTGAATCAAAAGTAAGGTTTAACTCTGTGAGATGAATCCACACATGACAAAGCGGTTTCACAAAGAGCTTTTTTTTTTTAGTTTTTATCTGGGGATACATGGTGTTTCTCCATAGGTCTCAATGTGCTCACAAACATTCCTTTGCAGATTTTACCAAAAAAGGATATCCAGTCTGCTAAATCACAATTCAGGTTTAACTCTGAAATGAATCCACACATCACAATGCAGTTTCACATATAGCTTTTTTCTATTTTATTTCTGAGGATATCTGGTTATTCACACTAGGCATCAATGTACTCCAAAATGTCCCTTTGCAGATTCTGGAAGAAGAGTGTTTCCAACTGCTGAATTAAAAGAAACGTTTAACCCTGTGAGATGAATCCACATTTCAAGCAGCAATCTCACAGATAGCTTCTTTCTAGTTTTTATCTGGGGATATTCGGTTTTTCATTACAGGCCTCATTGGACTTCAAAATGTCCCTTTGCAGATTCTAGAAGAAGAGTGTTTCCAACCTGCTGAATCAAAGGAATGGTTTAACACTGTGAGGTGAATCCACACATCACAAAGCAGTTTCACAGATAGTTTCTTTCTAGTTTTTATCAGGGGTGTTTTATCTTTCACCATAGGCCTCAATGAATTCCCAAATGTCACCTTGCAGATTCTACAAATAGAGTGTTTACAACCTATTGAATCAAAAGAAATGTTTAACTTTATGAAATGAATCCACCCATCAAAAAGCAGTTTCACAGATAGCTTCATTCTAATTTTTATCTGAATATATTCAGTTTTCACCATAGGCCTTAATGGGCTCCCAAATGTCCCTTTTCAGATTCTACAAGAAGAGTGTTTTCAACCTGTTCAATAAAAGAAAGATTTTTCTCTCAGAGATAAATTCACACATCACAAAATAGTTTCACAGATAGCTTCTTTCTAGTTTTTATATAGGGATGATCTGTTTTTTACCATAGGCCTCAATGAGCTGTCATCTGTCCTTTCACTGATTCTGCCAGAACAGTGTTTCCAACCTGCTAAATCAAAAAGACAAAAAGGTTACCTCTGTGAAATCAATCCACACATCTCTAAGCAGTTTCACAGATATCTTCTCTCTAGTTTTAATCTCGGGATATTCTGTTTTTCACCATAGGTTTCAAAGGACTGCCACACATCTCTGTGCAGATTTTAAAAGAAAACTGTTACCAACCTGCTAAATCAAAAGAAAAGTTCAGCTCTCTGAGATGAATTCACACATCACAAAGCAGTTTCACAGAGATTTTCTTTCTAATTTTTACATGGGGATATTCAGTTGTGGGGGAAAGGAAGAGAGATCAGACTGTTACTGTGTCTGTGTAGAAAAGGAAGACATAAGCAGATCCATTTTGATCTGTACTAAGAGGAATTGTTCTACTTTGAGATGCTGTCAACCTGCAACTTTAGCCCCAACCCTGTGCTCACAGAAACATGTGCTCTATTGAATCAAGGCTTAAGGGATTTAGGGCTATGCAGGATGTGCCTTGTTAACATGGTTACAGGCAGTATGCTTGGTAAAAGTCATTGCCATTCTCCGTTCTCTATTAACCAGGGACAAGATGCACTGCGGAAAGCCACAGGGACCTCTGCCTGAGAAAGTCTGGGTATTGTCCAAGGTTTTCTCCCACTGAGAAAGCCTGAGGTATGGCCTTATGGGAAGGGAAAGACCTTACTGTCCCCCAGTCTGACACCCATAAATGGTCTGTGCTGACGAGGATTAGTAAAAGAGGAAGACCTCTTTGTGGTTGAGATAAGAGGAAGGCCTCTGTTTCTTGCATGTCTCTGGCAATGGAATGTCTTGGTGTAAAGTTGGCCATTCATTCTATTATGAGATAGGAGAAAGCCACCCTATGGCTAGAGGCAAGATATGCTGGCAGTGATACTGTTCTGTTACTCTTTTCTACATTGAGATGGTTGGGTAAAGAGAAACACAATCTAGCCTGCATACACATACAGGCAGAATATCTTCCCTTGAACTTATTTATGACACAGATTCCTTTACTCACATATTTTCCTGCTGGCCTTCTCCCACCATCACCCTGTTCACCCTGTTCTCCTGCTGCATTCCCCTTGCTGAGATAGTGAAAATAGTAATCAATAAATACTGAGGGAACTCAGAGACTGTCGCTGGTGTAGGTCCTCACACTCTGAGTGTGTGAGTCCCCTGGGCCCACTGTTTTTTCTCTATACTTCATCTCCGTGTGCTATTTCTTTTCTCAGTGTCTCATCTCCACCTGATGAGAAATACCCACAGGTGTAGAGGGGCAGGCCCTCTTCATTTGGTTTTTCACCATATGCATCAGTGTTCTCCCAAGTGTCCCTTTGCAGATTCTACAAATAGAGTGTTTCCAAACTGCTGAATAAAAAAGAAAAGTTTGATTTTGTGAGTTGCATCCACACATCACAAAACAGTTTCACGGATACCTTCTTTGTAGTTTTTATCTAGGGATATTCAGATTTTCACCATAGGCCCCAATGGGCTCCCAAATATCACTTCACAGATTCTACAAAAAAAATGTGTTTTTATCCTGCTGAATCAATAAAAGGTATAACTCCATGCATTGAATCCAAACATCACAAAACAGTTTCACAGATAGCTTCTTTTCTAATTTTTAACTAGAATAATCTGTTTTATTTTTTACCATAGGCATCGATGGACTCTCAAATGTTCCTTCACAGATTCTACAAGAAATTTGTTTCCAACCTTCTAAATCAAAAGAAATGTTTAACTCTGTGAGTGAAATCCAGACATCACAAACTAGTTTCATAGATACCATCTTTCTAGTTTTTATCATGGGATATTCAGTTTTTCACCTTAGACTTCAATGGGCTTAAAAATGTTCCTTTGCAGAATCTACCATAAAAAAAATTTCAACCTGCTAAATCAAAAGAAGGATGTAACTCTGTGAGATGAATCCACCCGTCACAAAAGCAGTTTCACAGATAGCTTCATTTTAGTTTTATATGGATATATTCAGTTTTTCACTGTAGTACTTAATGGGCTCCCAAATATCCTTTTGCAGATTGTACAAGAAGACTGTTTCCAAGCTGCTGAGTCAAACAAAAGTTTCTTTCAGCAATGAATCCACACATCATGAAACAGTTTTACAGTTTCTTTCTAGTTTTTATCTGGGGATATTCAGTGTTTCACCATAGGCATCAATGGACTCACAAAAGTCCCTTTGAAGATTCTACCAGAAGAGTGTTTTCAACCTGCTGAATCAAAAGAAAGGTTTAATTCTGTGAGATAAAGCCCCACATCACACATCAGTCTCACAGATATCTTCTTCCTATTTTTTATCTGGGGATATTCAGTTTTTCATTATAAGCTTCAATGGGCTCTGAAATGTCCCTTGGCAGATTTTGCCAGGAGAGTGTTTGCAACCTCCTAAATCAAAGGAAAGGTTTCATTCTGTGAGATAAATCCACACATCACGAAGTGGTTTCACAGATAACTTGTTTCTAGTTTTTATCTGGGGATGTTCAGTTTTCCCCATAGGCCTCAGTGGGTAAACAAATGTCCCTTTGCAGATTCTACAAATAGAGTGTTTCCAACCTGCTGAATCAAAAGAAAGGTTTAAATATGTGAGATGAATAGACACATCACAAAGCAGTTTCACTGATTTCTTTCTCGTTTTCAACTGGTGATATTCAGTTTTTAATTGTAGCCCTCAAATGGTCCCCAAATGTTTCCTCATCAATTCTACCAGAAGAGCGTTTCCAACCTGATGAATCAAAGCAAAGGTTTAACTCTGATAAATGAGTCCATATATCACAAAACAATGCACAGATAACTTATTTTTAGTTTTTATCTGGGGATAGTTGGTTTTTTACCATAAGCCTCAATGGGCATTTAGATGTCCCTTTGAAGATTCTAAAAGAAGAGTTATTACAAACTAAATTTAAATAAAAGTTTAACTCAGTGAGTTGAAATCACAAATCACAAAGCAGTTTCAAAAATGCCTTTTTTTTTTTTTTTTTTTTT
>NW_016816794.1:137453-141244 GCF_001698545.2 Rhinopithecus bieti
TGCAGATTCTATAAGAAGACCATTTCCAACCTACAGAATGAAAAAAAAAAAAAAGGTTTAACTCTTTGAGATGAATCCACATATAACAAAGCAGTTTCACAGAGAACTTCTTTCTAGTTTTTATCTTGGGAAATTCTCTTTTCCACCATAGGCCTCAAATGGCTCCCAAATGTGCCTTCGCAGATACTGCATGAAAACTGTTTCCATCATGCGGAATCAAAAGAAATGTTTACCTCTGTGAGATGAATCCACACACCACAAAGCAGTTTCACAGGTAGATTTCTTCTGCTTTTAATCTGGGGATATTCTGTTTTTAACCATAGGCCCCAATGGATTCCAAAATGTCCCTTTGAAGATTCTACAAGATGTTTGTTTCCAACGTGCTGAATAAAAGAAAAGCTTAAAAGGGTGTTTCCAACCTGCTGAATCAAAAGATAGTTTTACCTCTGTGAGATGAATCCACACATCACAAAGCAGTGTCACAGATAGGTTTTTTCTTGTTTATACCTGGATATATCTGTTTTTCAAAATAAATGTCAATGTGCTCCCAAATATCTCTGCAGATTCTACAAAGAGTGTCTTCAACTTGCTAAATCAAAAGGAAGGTTTAACTCTTTTAGATGAATCCACACATCATAAAGCAGCTTCACAGATAGCTTCTTTCTAGTTTTTATCTGGGGATATTTGGATACTCATCATAGGCCTCAATGTGCTTACAAACATCCCCTCACAGATTCTATAAGAAGTGTGTTTCCAAGCTGCTGAATAAAAATAAACATTTATCTCTTAGAGACGAATCAATACATAACAAAACAGTTTCACGGATAGCATTGTTCCAGTTTTTATCAAGGGATCTTTGGTTTTTCATCATAGGCCTTAAAGGGTTTTAAAATGTCCCTTTGCAGATTTTACAAGAAGAGTGTTTCCAACCTGCTGAATGATAAAGATAGCTTTACCTCTGTTAGATGAATCCACCCATCACAACGCAGTTTTTCAGATAGTTTCTTTCTAGTTTTTTTTCTGGGGACATTCTGTTTTTAACTATAGGCTTAGAAAGCTCCCAAATGTCCCTTCACAGATTTTATAAGAAGAGTGTTTCCAACCGGCTGAATCAAGTGATAGGTTTAGCTCTAAGAGATGAATCCCCACATCTCAAAACAGTTTCAGAGATACCTTCTTTCTAGTTTTTATCTAATGTAATTGGATAAAATGGGATCTCAAATGTCTCTTCTTACATTATACAAGAAGAGTGTTTCCAACTTGCTGAATCAAAAGACAGGTTTAGTTCTGCAAGATGAATCCACACATTACAAAGCACTTTCACAGATAGCTTCTTTCTAGTTTTGCTCTTGGAATATTCGGTTTTTCACCCTAGGCCTCAAAGTGCTCCCAAATGATCCTTCATGGATTCTACCAGAAGAGTGTTTCCAACCTGCTGAATGAAAAGAAAGACTTATCTCTGTGAGATGAATCCACACACCACAAAGAAGTTTCACAGATAGCTTCTGTCTTGTTTTGTCTGGGGACATTGAGTTTTCACCATACGCCTCAATGGTCTCCTAGATGTCTTTTCACAAATTCTACGAATAGAGTGCTTCCACAAAAAAAGCTTTGAATTTCTGCAATGAATCCACACATCACAAAGCAGTTTCACTGATACATTTTTTCTAGTTTTTGTCTGGAGATATTTTGTTTTTCATTGTAGGCCTTAACAGGCTCCCCAACATCCCTTCACAGGTTCTACCAGAAAAGTGTTTCCAACCTGCTGAATGAAAAGAAAGGTTTAACTCTGTGAGATGAATCCAAACATCACCAAACAGTTTCACGGATAACTTCTTTCCAGTTTTTAATCTGGGTATTTCTTTTTTTATCCCTATGCACCAATGTGATTCAAAATGTCCCTTCACAGATTCTAGCAGAAGAGTGTTTCCAAACTGCTGAATCAACAGAAAGGTTTAACTCATTGAGATGAATCCACACATCAGAAAGCAGTTTCACAGAGAGCTTCTTTCTAGTTTGTATCTGTGGATATTCGGTTTTTCACCATAGGCCTAAATGGGCTCCCAAATGTCCCTTCATAGATTCTACAAAAAGTTTGTATCCAACCTGCTAAATGAAAAGAAACGTATAAATCTTTGAGGTGAATTTACATATGACAAAGCAGTTTCACAGATAGCTTCTTTATAGTTTTATTGGGGATATTCAGTTTTCACCACAGTCCTAAAAGGGTTCCCAAATGCCCACTTGAGGATTCTACCAGGATGGCGTTTCCAAGATATTGAATGAAAAGAAAGGTTTATTACTTAGAGATGAATCAACACATAAAATAACAGTTCCACAGACAGCTTCTTTCTAGTGTTTATCTGGGGATATTCGTTTTTTCATCAAAGGTCCCAAAAGGTCTTCCAATATCCTATCACAGATTCTCCAAGAGTTTCCAAATTGATGAACGATATGAAAGGTTTAACTATGTGAGATAAATTCACACATCTCAAGGAAGTTTCACAGATAGCTTCCTTCTAGTTTTTTGTGGGGATATTCAGTTTTTAAGCACAGGCTTCAGTGGACTTTCAGCTCTCCCTTAGATTCTACCAGAAGAGTGTTTAAAAATTTCTGAATCAAAAGAAGGTTTAACTCTGAGATAAAGCCTCTCATCACAAAGCACTATGACATACAGCTTATTTATGGTTTTTATCTAAGGTAATCTTTTTTTCACCATAGGCCTCAAAGGGCTCTAAAATGTCCTTTCACAGGTTCTACAAGAAGAGTGTTTTCAACCTGCTGCATCAAAAAAAGTTTTAGCTCTGTGAGATGAATCAACACATCACAAAGCAGTTTTACAGAGAGCTTCTTTGTAGTTTTTATCTCGGGATATCTGTTTTTTTCTTTTTACCCTAGGTGTCAATATGCTGCCAAATGTCTCTCTGCAGATTCTTCCCGAACAGTGTTTCCACCCTGCTGATTCAACAGAAAAGTTTAACTCTTTAAGGTGAATCCATTCATCAGAAAGCAGTTTCACAGATAGCTTCTTTCTAATTTTTATCGGGTGATATTCGGTTTCTCACCATAGGCCACAATGGGATCCCAAATGTCCCTTTGCAGATTCCACAAGAAGATTGTTTCCCACTTACTAAACTCAAAGAAAGGTGTAACACTCTGAGTTGAATCTGTAAATCACAAAGCAGTTTCACAGGTATTTCTTTTAAAGATTTTATCTGGGGATATTTGCTTTTTCACCGTAGATGTCAAGGTGCTCCCAAATGTCCCTTCTCAGATTCTACAAGAAAGTTTCCAACCTGCTGAATAAAAAAAAAAAAAAAAAGTTAACTATTTGAGTTGAATATACATATCAAAAAGCAGTTTCACTGATTCTTTTAAGAATTCTTTTAAGTTATTCTGTTTCTTTTTTTATTATTATACTTTAAGTTCTAGGGTACCTGTGCACAATGTGCAGGTTTGTTACATATGTATACACGTGCCGTGTTGGTGTGCTGCATCCATTAACTCATCATTTACATTAGGTATATCTCCTAATGCTAACCCTCAGGCCCTCTCCCCACAATAGGACCCAATGTGTGATGACCCTTCCTGTGTCCAAGTGATCTCATTTTTCAATACCCACCTATGAGTGAGAACATGTGGTATATGGTTTGCTATTCCTGCAATAGTTTGCTGAGAATGATGGTTTCCAGCTGCATCCATGTCCCTACAAAGGACACGAAATCATCCTTTTTTATGGCTGCATAGTATTCCATGGTGTATACGAGCCACATTTTCTTAATGCACGCTGT